>NC_084563.2:18872098-18914598 GCF_033978685.3 Nerophis lumbriciformis | reverse complement strand
TTTGACAATACTCAAGCCTTTATTGTGTCGGAAAAAGAGTTTGCCATTTCTATAGTATTAAAGAGATAGTGAAGGACTGTTACTGATCCCATATTGTTTAGAAGCTGCATACCAGAGGTGGGACCAAGTCTGGGGTAGGGAACCTATGGCTCTAGAGCCAGATGTGGCTCTTTTGATGACTGCATCTGGCTCTCAGATAAATCTTAGCTGACATTACTTCACAGGATAAGTACTGAATAATTCCGCTGGTAATCACAGTGTTTAAAATAACGTTCAAAATACAAACCCCGTTTCCATATGAGTTGGGAAATTGTCTTAGATGTAAATATAAACGGAATACAATGATTTGCAAATCATTTTCAACCCATATCCAGTTAAATATGCTGCAAAGACAACATATTTGATGTTCAAACTGTTAATTTTTTTTGCAAATAATCATTAACTTTAGAATTTGATGCTAGCAACACGTGACAAAGAAGTTGGGAAAGGTGGAAATAAATACTGATAATGTTGAGGAATGCTCATCAAACACTTTTTTGGAACATCCCACAGGTGAACAGACAATTTGGGAACAGGAGGGTGCCATGATTGGGTATAAAAGTAGATTCCATTAAATGCTCAGTCATTCACAAACAAGGATGGAGCGAGGGTCACCACTTTGTCAACAAATGCATGAGCAAATTGTTGAACAGTTTAAGAAAAACATTTCTCAACCAGCTAATGCAAGGAATTTAGGGATTTCACCATCTACGGTCCGTAATATCATCAAGTTCAGAGAATCTGGAGAAATTACTGCACGTAAGCAGCTAAGCCCCGTGACCTTCGATCCCTCAGGCTGTACTGCATCAACAAGCGACATCATTGTGTAAAGGATATCACCGCATGGGCTCAGGAACACTTCAGAAACCCACTGTCAGTAACTACAGTTGGTTGCTACATCTGTAAGTGCAAGTTAAAACTCTCCTATGCAAGGCGAAAACCGTTTATCAACAACACCCAGAAACGCCGTCGGCTTCGCTGGGCCTGAGCTCATCTAAGATGGACTGATACAAAGTGGAAAAGTGTTCTGTGGTCTGACGAGTCCACATTTCAAATTGTTTTTGGAAACTGTGGACGTCGTGTCCTCCGGACCAAAGAGGAAAATAACCATCAGAATTGTTATAGGCGCAAAGTTGAAAAGTCAGCATCTGTGATGGTATGGGGGTGTATTAGTGCCCAGGGCATCGGTAACTTACACATCTGTGAAGGCGCCATTAATGCTGAAAGGTACATACAGGTTTTGGAGCAACATATGTTGCCATCCAAGCAACGTTACCATGGACGCCCCTGCTTATTTCAGCAAGACAATGCCAAGCCACGTGTTACATCAACGTGGCTTCATAGTAAAAGAGTGCGGGTACTAAACTGGCCTGCATGTAGTCCAGATCTGTCTCCCATTGAAAATGTGTGGTGCATTATGAAGCCTAAAATACCACAACGGAGACCCCCGGACTGTTGAACAACTTAAGCTGTACATCAAGCAAGAATGGGAAAGAATTCCACCTGAGAAGCTTAAAAAATGTGTCTCCTCAGTTCCCAAACGTTTACTGAGTGTTGTTAAAAGGAAAGGCCATGTAACACAGTGGTGAACATGCCCTTTCCCTACTACTTTGGCACATGTTGCAGCCATGAAATTCAAAGTTAATTATTATTTGCAAAAAAAAAAAAATAAAGTTTATGAGTTTGAACAACAAATATCTTGTCTTTGTAGTGCATTCAATTGAATATGGGTTGAAAATGATTTGCAAATCATTGTATTCCGTTTATATTTACATCTAACACAATTTCCCAACTCATATGGAAATGGGGTTTGTATAGAACATTCTCATGCATTTTAATCCATACATCCGTTTTCTACCGCACCTGTTCAAGAAGTCGCATTAATGGTAAGAAGTATTTTATTTATTATTGGTTAGCTTCAGAATAACAATGTTATTAAAAAGAATGAGAGACTTATTATACTCTAAAAATGTTGGTCTTACTTAAAAATGCACCCATTTAGTTGTATTCGGTGTTAAAAAAAATATTATATGGCTCTCACGGAAATACATTTTAAAATATTTGTCTTTCATGGCTCTCTCAACCAAAAAGGTTCCCGACCCCTGGACCAAGTCATTGTTTTGCAAGTCACAAGTAAGTCTCAAGTCCCGAGTCAAGACAGGAAAGTCCCGAGTCAAGTCCAAAGTCAAGTCAAGTCCCAAGTCCTGCATTTTGAGTTTCAAGTCCTTTTAACCACAGACTAATATATTTACACAGATTGTGTATGCTTTTAAAACGCTGTATTTATTTATTAAAACAAGTGCATTTGAAATTGCAGGGAAAAAAATTGTGCTGACATTGCACTTCATAATAGCACTATTAACCAGTCATTTTAAACATTTAACTCATTCCTTTACAGAATAAACACATTTGAAAAAACAAGTGCAACTGTACTTATTTGCACAAAAGTGTTACCATTGTATTTCCATGGCATATTGCATTGTAACTAGTTCCACAGCAGTTTCTATCCTGTTCTTATTGATCTCATCTCATACTGTATGTGTGCGTCACATGAAAAACATAACAAATACATGAACATAACATTGAACAGAGTTGTACTTTTTAGATGTCAGGTCCCTATGCAATATGTACACATATTCTTAATATAGTATAAATTTTAACTGACCTTTATTTGACTATGTTTGTCTTTTTGTAGGTGGCTAAAACACGCGGTGCTGCTGACCGCCGTCTAACGTTACGTTACTGTGTGTGATACATTGACTAACGTAATGTTACTGTGTGTGATACATTGACTAACGTAATGTTACTGTGTGTGATACATTGACTAACGTAACGTTATGTGTAGGTACCTCATGCAACCCTGCTTAAAAAAAATCACTTGACAAAAAGTATGAATAAGGTAGCGAACTGCAGTGGACGCAACAGATTGCCGTGTTTGCGTTCATAAGTAGACGCAGGATTGGCTGCTGTGATGCGAGCAATTTGGCCGCCATCTTGAAGTGGTGATGAGGAGCCGGCGAGCAGCCTAAACTGACAGTTGACAGGTAGAAAACAAAAGATGCCGGGCTGGTGTTCAGCGCTTTCCTGCTCAAATGAGCGGACTGTTGAAAATAGGAATCGGGGGATTCCTTTTCACAAGTAAGATTTAACATTAATGTACTATTGGTTGTATTTTGTGAAAATAATATTACCACAGAGTTGAGAAGGAGCAAAGATCTTCAATATTTGTATGTGAAAATCACAAATAAATCTTCTGGGGGAGGATGGCGCCCCTACAGGGGTTTGGTTTACAAACTTTCTTCCTCACCTAAAACAAAATTCACCAGCCGCCACTGATTATGATGCATTCTCATTTTAGGCAAAATATAAGACAATACTTTAACAGTTTAATTGTAACCAGGAATAAGTCTTCAAGTAACAATATTCAAATACTAACATTGTTGGGTAAAACAGATTTTGGTTTTATTCTGAATCCAGTGAAACAGATTGGTGGTTTTAGCTGATATAAAGACTTTCATGTGTTTATATATGTTTATGTTTAAGTATTTGGCAGACGCTTTTATCCAAAGCGACATACATAAAAAATACATATAAAACAATCACTGTAAACATTATCATTTAAGGGAAGAATGTAATACAAAATATCAATACAAAGTGTCAAGACAGAATAAACTCTCTGCTGCTGCAGCAACAGAGATACATACAGTCTATAAGATATATAGATATCTAATGTATTCATACATTGTTTATGTAGGATATACACATGTATATATAACCTAATCATATTGTTTCTTCAACTTAAAAAAAGCTGACAAGTTGATGTTTTCCATCCATCCATCCATTTTCTACCGCTTATTCCCTTTGGGGTCGCGGGGGGCGCTGGAGCCTATCTCAGCTACAATGTTTTCAAAGAATAAAAAACCCTAATATGTGTCTATAAATACAGTATATGGATAACATTTATCTATAGTCTTTTTATTAGACATTACAAATGACATGATGGTATTACATTTACACCCCAACACTGCTTTACCTAACAATCAGTAATCATGATTTCAATATTGATAACAATAATCTTAATTATTACTTTGGCCATAATTGACAGCCCTAGATCTCATACATGAACACGAATATCAATCTATCTATCTATCTATCTATGCATTGTTTACACAACGTGCGATACGCTACTTAATATGTTCGTGTGGAAACTCGTTCGGTACACCTCCGAACCAAACCGAAACCCCCGTACCGAAACGGTTCAATACAAATACACGTACCGTTACACCCTTAATATATATATATATATATATATATATATATATATATATACAAAATACAACCGAACGAGTTTCCACACGAACATATTAAGTAGCGTATCGCACGTTGTGTAAACAATGCACACCGAGGCACAACACACGGCATGCTAGCAGCGACCGGGCTACGACAACATGTAAAAGCCTCGTTAAGATTTCCCGTTTGGGTACACTTCGGCTAAAGTAAAGTAAAGTAAGGTGGGTTTTACCTAAGGGTGTAACGGTACACAAACATTTCCGTTCAGTACGTACCTCGGTTTAGAGGTCACGGTTCGGTTCATTTTCGGTACAGTAAGAAAACAACAAAATATACATTTTGTGGTTATTTATTTACCAAAATTTGTAAACAATGGCTTTATCCTTTTAACATTGCTTTAAAATAGCTCTGTGTGTGATGGATGTGAGTCACCACTAGGGTTAATGCAGTCAACATGTATAAAATAAAAAATTAAATAAGATAAGGCTCAGAATTGGTTTCTTAAAGGGCTACTGAAACCCACTACTACTGACCACGCAGTCTGATAGTTTATATATCAATGATGAAATCTTAACATTGCAACACATGCCAATATGGCCGGGTTAGCTTACTAAAGTGCAATTTTAAATTTTGCGCGAAATATCCTGCTGAAAACGTCTCGGTATGATGACGCCTGCGCGTGACGTCACGGATTGTAGAGGACATTTTGGGACAGCATGGTGGCCAGCTATTAATTAGTCTGTTTTCATCGCAAAATTCCACAGTATTCTGGACATCTGTGTTGGTGAATCTTTTGCAATTCGTTCAATGAATAATGGAGACAGCAAAGAAGAAAGCTGTAGGTGGGAAGCGGTGTATTGCGGCAGGTGTTGTGCCGGATAACGCACCCACGCCGTAGAATGCACCCCCTGACTGTTGCGCCGGATAACACAGCCGGTGTTTCATTGTTTACATTCCCGCAAGATGACAGTCAAGCTTTACCATTGGCCTGTGGAGAACTGGGACAACAGAGACTCTTACCAGGAGGACTTTGAGTTGGATGCGCTGACGCGGTACCGTGAGTACGCATGCAGCTGCGGCTTTCAAACATTTGATCGCTTGCCCGTACGTGTGTGCCGCTATGTGCATGTCACGTATGTAACTTTGGGGACTTTGGGGAAATATATGTGCTGTATGAACTTTGGGGAGGTGAACGGTACTTTGGGCTGTGGGATTGAGTGTGTTGCGCAGGTGTTTGAGTTGTATTGGCGGGTTATATGGACGGGAGGGGGGAGGTGTTTGTTATGCGGGATTAATTTGTGGCATATTAAATATAAGCCTGGTTGTGTTGTGGCTAATAGAGTATATATATGTCTTGTGTTTATTTACTGTTGTAGTCATTCCCAGCTGAATATCAGGTCCCACCGGCCTCTCACAGCATCTTCCCTATCTGAATCGCTCCCACTGCCCACTGTCCTTTACTCTCACTTTCCTCATCCACAAATATTTCATCCTCGCTCAAATTAATGGGGAAATTGTCGCTTTCTCGGTCCAAATCGCTCTCGCTGCTGGTGGCCATGATTGTAAACAATGTGCGGATGTGAGGAGCTCCACAACCTGTGACGTCACGCGCATATCGTCTGCTACTTCCGGTACAGGCAAAGCTTTTTTATCAGCGACCAAAAGTTGCGAACTTTATCGTCGATGTTCTCTACTAAATCCTTTCAGCAAAAATATGGCAATATCGCGAAATGATCAAGTATGACACATAGAATGGACCTGCTATCCCCGTTTAAATAAGAAAATCGCATTTCAGTAGGCCTTTAACAAAACCGTTCTATATATAAAGTGCAACATTTCCACATATAAAATGCAACATTAAACTGCTTCAAGTTGTTGCTCAGATGAAACAAAATGACAACATTTTATTTTACATACAAAAAGTGCAACAATAAACAGTTTCAAGTCAACACAGCCTCAGATTAACTTACCCCCCCCCCCCAACCTTTAACCCTGGTGACTTTCACTCAATTTTCATGTTTTTTGCCAGAAAAATCAGTTTATCCACATTGTCACTTGGCAGTAAGAGGATATGTGGGCTCATTGTTCTTCCACCATAGAAGTGGGTCAAAATCTAGTTTTTAATGCAATATGATCTTAAATATGCTGCTATAAAAACATTTGTTATTGCTTTAGCCCTGCCTGACTCGCCGAGGAGAGGCTGCTTGAATGCGGTGTTTGCACGATGCTCGTGTTGATCTTCGTTGAAGCAATGTTCACTTGGAGTTAGCATGTTTGACGTGTTGGCAGAAGCATACCCTACTGCTGCTGAACAATGTCAGCAAACCGCTTTTGCTTTGTCCATCTCTCGTCGTCCATTGTTGTAGCGCACCGCGAAGCCGAAATGTTCCCAAACGGGAGATCTTAACGAGGCAGGAGGGTCTTCTACCTCTAGCTTATGCATGTTGTAGTAGCCCGGTCGTTGCTAGCATGCCGCGTGTTGTGCCTCGGTGTGCATTGTTTACACAACGTGCGGTGCGCTACTTAATATGTCCGTGTGGAAACTTGTTCAGTCACCTCCGAACCGAACCCGCCGTACCGAAACGGTTCAATACAAATACACGTACCGTTACACCCTTAGATTTACCCTGGATAACCGTAGCCGGCTTAGTCTAGAAGTAGCCTAAGAGAGTTACATATATCATAAACTATTGGCATCACATTTTGGCAACCACGACGTTGTCGTTTGTAGACTGGAAACCTGACACCTGATTGGCTGGTTCGGCGACACCATCGGTTGCTTCAGACATAAGCGAGTCTTAAATTTTGAAGCAGCACATTTTTTTTCACTTACTCAGTGGCCTAGTGGTTAGAGTGTCCGCCCTGAGATCGGTAGGTTGTGAGTTCAAACCCTGGCCGAGTCATGCCAAGGACTGTAAAAATGGGACCCATTACCTCCCTGCTTGGCACTCAGCATCAAGGGTTGGAATTGGGGGTTAAATCACCAAAAATTATTCCCGGGCGCGGCCACCGCTGCTGCCCACTGCTCCCCTCACCTCCCAGGGGGTGAACAAGGGGATGGGTCAAATGCAGAGGACAAATTTCACCACACCTAGTGTGTGTGTGACAATCATTGGTACTTTAACTTTAAAGGGGAACATTATCACCAGACCTATGTAAGCGTCAATATATACCTTGATGTTGCAGAAAAAAGACCTTTTTTTTTTTTAACCGATTTCCGAACTCTAAATGGGTGAATTTTGGCGAATTAAACGCCTTTCTATTATTCGCTCTCGGAGCGATGACGTCACGTCACATCGGGAAGCAATCCGCCATTTTTTTCACTTTCGTCGGTGTGTTGTCGGAGGGTGTAACAACACGAACAGGGACAGATTCAAGTTGCACCAGTGGCCCAAAGATGCGAAAGTGGCAAGAAATTGGACGAAATTTGTTCAAAATACGAGGCTGTGGGGAAAGCCGACGAAATGGTCAGTCGTTTGTTCCGCACACTTTACCGACGAAAGCTATGCTACGACAGAGATGGCAAGAATGTGTGGATATCCTGCGACACTCGAAGCAGATGCATTTCCAACGATAAAGACCCTAGCTTCCCTGGCCTGCTGACATGAACTCCAAAACTGGACGGATTAGCTTTCAGGAAAAGAGAGCGGATGAGGGTATGTCTACAGAATTATTATTATATTATAGATTATAAATAAACTGTGTTTACCAATAATTTAGCTTAAAAACATTTTTTTTTTTTTTCAATCATTCGAGTACATTCGGGTAGTCTTGTGTAATGCAGTATTTTGTGTCTATTTAGGTATGGTTAACCTGAGTGCTGAAATCGTGGACAAATATATGTTCTTAGCGCGCCTGAAATGGGCTGTCTGCACTCTCAAAGTGCATGTTGTTGCCAAATGTATTTCATATGCTGTAAACCTAGTTCATAGTTGTTAGTTTCCTTTAATGCCAAACAAACACATACCAATCGTTGGTTAGAAGGCGATCGCCGAATTCGTCCTCGCTTTCTCCCGTGTTGCTGGCTGTCGTGTCGTTTTCGTCGGTTTCGCTTGCATACGGTTCAAACCGATATGGCTCAATAGCTTCAGTTTCTTCTTCAATTTCGTTTTCGCTACCTGCCTCCACACTACAACCATCCGTTTCAATACATTCGTAATCTGTTGAATCGCTTAAGCCGCTGAAATCTGAGTCTGAATCCGAGGTAATGTCGCTATAGCTTGCTGTTCTATGCGCCATGTTTGTTTGTATTGGCATCACTGTGTGACGTCACAGGAAAATGGACGGGTGTATATAACGATGGTTAAAATCAGGCACTTTGAAGCTTTTTTTTTAGGGATATTGCGTGATGGGTAAAATGTTGAAAAAAACTTAAAAAAATAAAATAAGCCACTGGGAACTGATTTTTAATTGTTTTAACCCTTCTGAAATTGTGATAATGTTCCCCTTTAACTTAACTTTAACTTTTATAAACTGAATTTTTTTACACTGAGTTTTCAAAGACACACTTTGCCCACTCATTCTTATTCAGTGAAATTGTCAGCATAATTTGATGCAAAACAATTCACTTCACAAAATTCAATTCAGTTACATAAATTCAGTGTTAAAAAAAAGGTTTCATAACAAAGACACAAACTCCAATACTGATGAGTCTCTTTTGGTATTGTAATGACACTGATGGCTTTGCTAAACTGCAGTCGTCCGCCGCTCCATTGACCTCCAAACACCAGGGGTTCATCGCACACCCTCAGAGCTACCTTCCTTCCCCCAAATCCAAACACTTCCTTATTATCCGTTTGCCTCACTATCATTGGCCGAGAGGACATTAAGGTGTTACTCATTGTCGGTGACTGGCCTCCATCTCCCTGCGGGCCTCCACTCTCGATAGCAGCCTTCTCCTACAACACGCAGCTCTGTAATTTTTCTCTCATTGTGGCCTAGGCCCAGACGGCATTTTGAGGGGTACATTGGCGAAGCAAGATGAAGACGAAGAAGAAAGAGAGCGAGACGGAGGGAGTGACACTCAACAGTTTTGTTCAAGGTAAGACAGGTTTAGGATACAAGTCAGTGATTTGTGTATGGACAGATGCAAACACATTATATCGAATTGCTGCATCATTACTAAACTACTTTGTAAAAGGGAAAAAACAATCAGTAATAATTTAAAATAATGTGTATAGAACAGTCCTTCTCCAACAGCCTGGGTGGCTGTGGTTTGATTCTCGGGGGTGCTTTATCAGTATCATGCTTCAAACCCCACTTCAAAAAGCTGTACACTACAAAACACGCTCATTGTAGCCATTACAAGTTCAAGTTAAAGTACCAATGATTGTCACACACACACACACACACACACACACACACACACTAGGTGTGGCGAAATTATTCTCTGCATTTGACCCATCACCCTTGATCACCCCCTGGGAGGTGAGGGGAGCAGTGGGCAGAAGTGGTGGCCGTGCCCCGGGATCATTTTTTTGGTGATTTAACCCCCAATTCCAACCCTTGATGCTGAGTGCCAAGCAGGGAGGTAACGGGTCCCATTTTTATAGTCTTTGGTAATCCTGACTTCCTCATTTTTTTCAAAAAAATCATCACAAATCATTTTGTTTTGTAGCTTAAAATGTTTTACACATTGTGCTCCTGAGTTAATGTTGCTGATCAATTGGAATTTATTATTATTTATTAAGTTTATTCAATTTTATTATTCAGTATCAAATGGTTCAAGTAGGTCAACATTTTTTTATAGTTTAGATAAGGATTAAAAAATGTTTTAATTTCAGGCAAATTGATGCACTTTAAACATTTTCTGTTACAGATTAAAAAAACCAATATTACCGGTAATCATGTTATTGTAAGTTGATCTATTCTTCATAATTTTTTAATGTTAATAATAGGGATACAATGTTACGCTGGGGTTGTACTATCGGTATAGTACCGCAATACTAATTAATCATATTCGGTACTATACCGCCTCTAAAAGTACCAGTCCCCCACACCCCCGTCCTGTCGTGTCATTGTTGGTTTTACAAGTAGAGGAGTATGTTCGGCAGCGCACAATCACGGAGTACTTACAAGCAGACACAGTGTGTAGACAGAAAAGGGAGAACGGACACATTTAGACTTAAAAACTAACAATATAGGTGAAGTTATAACACTGAAACGCCCTCAGGAAGAGGTATTTTAAGACATGGCTAGCTAGTTAGTGGCTAAAGTCCAGCCGCAGTCTGCAGTGTTTTAGCTATTTCTAAATCACTAATCCTTGTCTCCATGGCGACAAATAAATTAAGTTTCTTACAAGTATCAACCCTGCAGGACGAGGAATAGCTAAACATGCTTCACTACCAGTGTTGGGACTAACGCGTTACAAAGTAACGCGTTACTGTAACGCCGTTGCTATCGGCGGTAACTAGTAATCTAACGCGTTATTTTTTATATTCAGTAACTCCGTTACCGTTACTACATGATGCGTTACTGCGTTATTTTGCGTTATTTTTTATGTAGTATCGGCTAGAAACTGAGAAGATCTGAGTGTCGCTGCTGAAGAGGCGACAAAAAAGAGGCGCGCCGCGCGCTGTCTGTGTGTACGTGTGTGTGTGTGTGTGTGTGTGTGTGTGTGTGGGAGGGGGCGTGTCTGTGTCTACTATCAAGACGTCATGGCGAACCCCGAAGCCGAGTTTCTTAAAATGGAGATATTTTCAGTACGTTTCTTTTATCGACCACAAAGAAAATAACATTTTAGCTGAATGTAAGTTTCAAATATGCTGAAACAGCGACAAAAACAACATGCTTCGACGAAGCTAGTAAAGAGACACACTCACCTCCACCTCCAACAGCGGCTGGATTTTAACGAGGCACTGCACACGTGAAGGTACACACACTCTTGTCAATTCTCTTATATACTCTTTCATTTTAAACTTTTAGAGTGTTTGATTATCACATCACTCTAAATGTTTAGACTATAAAGTTCACAAACCTAGAGAGGGATACTAGTGGGCCAGGCTAATATTTCCTTTTCTCTAAACTAAGTGGGGAAATGCGTAGAGTGTTCTGGGCTTCAGACATGATTTTATTTCAGAATTCCTTGAGAAAACGCCTGGTTAGGCTTTATGTATGTAGTGTGTGCCTTTCTTGTTTTACAGCTATGTTGTTATTATGCTGTTTGTTACTTATGTATGTTAAGTTGCAGCTATTTAAAATAGTTTTGTCAATTTGTTCTGGTCTGAAACAAATTGGCCCTTTTTAACATATCTTTGTCTTTGTATGTTGTATGTAGAGCACATTGCTTAGCAGAGTTCAGTGATGCAAATGCATGTCAAGTTGAACAACAGATTGTATTATTCTCCAGTGCAATAACAGTACTAAAATGAAGGCTAAAAGGGCATTATGGGGCCTTAAAAAAATTTAAAAAAATATATATAAGTAACTAGTTACTTTTCACAGTAACGCATTACTTTTTGGTTTAAGTAACTGAGTTAGTAACTGAGTTACTTTTGAAATAAAGTAACTAGTAACTGTAACTAGTTACTGGTTTTCAGTAACTAACCCAACACTGTTCACTACACACCATAACTCACCGGCGTCACAATGTAAACAAACACCATGGGTGGATCTACACCTGACATCCACTGTAATGATACCAAATACAGGAGCGTATGTAGTCGATACTACTATGATTACATCGATATTTTTTAGCATCACAAAATCTTTTTTCGTTTTTTAAAAATGTATATTATGTTTATAAAGTCAGGAAATATGTCCCTGGACACATGAGGACTTTGAATATGACCAATGTATGATCCTGTAACTACTTGGTATCGGATTGATACCCAAATTTGTGGTATCTAAACTGATGTAAAGTATCCAAACAACAGAAAAATAAGTAATTATTACATTTTAACAGAAGTGTCGATAGAACATGTTAAAAGAGAAAGTAAGCAGATATTAACAGTAAATGAACAAGTCAATTAATAATTCATTTTCTACCACTAGTCCTTAATAATTTTGACAAAATGACACACTATGTTACTGCATATGTCAGCAGCTAAATTAGGAGCCTTTGTTTGCTTACTTACTACTAAAAGACAAGTTGTCTTGTATGTTCACTATTTTATTTAAGGGCAAAATTGCAATAAGAAACATGTTTGATGTACCCTAAGATTTTTGGTTAAAATAAAGCCAATAGTGCAATTTTCTGTGGTCCCCTTTATTTAGAAAAGTATCGAAAAGTACCGAAAAGTATCATAATACATTTTGGTACCGGTACCAAAATATTGGTATCGGGACAACACTATGTTACGTAGAGGTGTTTTTATAACAATTTTATAGACAAATTACACTATTTATAGTCCCAGTGGAGAGATGGGGGGGTGGAGTGCACAAAATGTTTCCTTCTTCCTGGGGGGCGGAGGGAGTTTTGCACTTACTGATAAATGCCATAAGGGGCCCTGTGTATTTTTACAGAAAATCTAACCTACAAATCACGACTAAACTACAATTTAGTGTTTTACATGACTGTAAATTAGATTTGTGACGCCACCTGTGGGTCATGCTTCCAATGCTTTGGAAGCTGCACTACAAATAACCCCAACATTTTATAATCATTAGACAAACGATCGATGACTTACGGATAATTACTTGCTAAGTCGTGCCAGTGTCTCTTGGTTTCAGCCTAAATGTTTTTTCACCATCTTGCTCACATTTGCTTGTCATCGTCTAAATGTGTGTACCAAATTTTGTGGAAACCCGGCGAGACACGCTAAAGTTACAGAGGGTGTTCTGTAGTGCATTGAGCGGTGCGAGAAATTTCAAGTCAATCCGACTCATTGCCGTCATACTTTGATTTGGTATTTATACAGTACTGCACTTTAGTTCCTACCTGTTGTTTCCGTTTACCTGTATAGGGAACGGACGGGCGTTGAAAAGAAAAGAGATTAGCACGTCTATTTGAAAAAAATCCCCAAAACGGCCATACTGTCGAGGTGACCTTTTCTTGTTTTGTTGACTATTTCTGTGCTGTCTGCTGCACTCATTTTTAGTTTATCTTCTCTCTCTCTCATGATCAATAACAAGATGGCACAACCCATACTTGCCAACCTTGAGACCTCCGATTTCGGGAGGTGGGGGGGGAGTTGGTTAAGAGGGGGGGGAGTATATTTACAGCTAGAATTCACCAAGTCAAGTATTTCATATATATATATATATATATATATAAGAAATACTTCACTTTCAGTGAATTCTAGCTATATATATATATATATACATACCGTATTTTCCGCACCATAAGGCGCCCTGGGTTAAAAGCCGCGCCTTCAATGAACGGCATATTTCAAAACTTTGTCCACCTATAAGCCGCCCGGTGTTGTAAGCCGCATCTAACTGCGCTAAAGGAATGTCAAAAAAACAGTCAGATAGGTCAGTCAAACTTTAATAATATATTAAGAACCAGCGTTCTAACAACTCTGTTCACTCCCAAAATGTACGCAAATGTGCAATCACAAACATAGTAAAATTCAAAATAGTGCAGAGCAATAGCAACATAATGTTGCTCGAACGTTAATGTCACAACACACAAAATAAACATAACGCTCACTTTCTGAAGTTATTCTTCATTCATAAATCCCTCGAATTTTTCTCCTTCGGTGTCCGAATTGAAAAGTTGGGCGTATGTCGTCCGGCGCTGTCTCCCTGTCTTAGTGAAGGTGTGTTCGCCTTCGGTCATCCATTGTTCCCACGCAGTTAGCAGTCTAGCTTCGAATGCCCTGTTGACACCAATATCTAGCGGCTGGAGGTCTTTTGTCAATCCACCCGGAATGACGGCGAGTATTGAATTAAGCGCGTAAGCGTGTCTCTTAATGTGATGTTATAAGCTAGCAAATATAACAACTACACTACCCAGCATGCAACGATAGTGACGAGCATGCGCGGTAGCCCTGAGAAGCGTTGTTGTATGCTGGCAGTTAGAATGTAGTTATGAGCACGCTGTGAGTAAACGTTGAGAACTCAGTTAACACGCCTCGTCTGCATTATTTATAATTAGACAGACAACACACTTAATAGGAGCCATTTTGGGGTCTTTACATAAACACACAAATGGAAATGAAACGTCACATATCCCAGCATGCACCGCGCGCTTCTTCTTCCGGGGCGGGTGGTTGCTTACAGTAGAAGAAGAAGCGCTTCCTGTTCTATGGGGGCGGGTGCTTACCTTGGCGGTTGCTTGCGTAGAAGAAGAAGCGCTTCCTGTTCTACCGGGAAAAAAGATGGCGGCTGTTTACCGTAGTTGCGAGATCGAAACTTTATGAAAATGAATCGTAATATTAATCCATATATAAAGCGCACCGGGTTAAAAGCTGCACTGTCAGCTTTTGAGTAAATTTGTGGTTTTTAGGTGCGGCTAATAGTGCGGAAAATACGGTATATATATATATATATATATATATATATATATATATATTTATTTATATATATATATATATATATATATATATATATATATATATATATATATATATAAATAAGACAAATACTTTAATTTCAGTGTTCATTTATTTACACATATACACACATATAACACTCCATGTTATGTGTGTGTAACCCTTAACTCAACTCATTGTTGAGTTAAGGGTTGAATTGTCCATCCATGTTCTATTCTCTGTCACTATTTTTCTAACCATGCTGAACACCCTCTCTGATGATGCATTCTGCTTCGTCTCCTTGTTGTTCCTTGTTGTGTGCGCAGTTGTGCACTGCACTCTCTAAAAGCCCTAGATGTTATTGTCACATATGCATGTACAGTAGATGGCAGTATTGTCCTGTTTAAGAGTGTCACAACATTGCTGTTTACGGCAGACACACTGCTTTACGGTAGACGAAAACGTGACTGCTGTTGTTGTGTGTTGTTTCCGCGCTGGGAGGACGTTAATGAAACTGCCTAACAATAAACACACATAAGAAACCGAGAACTTGTCCTCGATCATTCTACAGTTATAACGTCATTGGGCAGGCACGCTGTTTATATTGTGGGAAAGCGGACATGAAAACAGGCTGTCGACACGTCACTCAGGTCCGCCTGAATTTCGGTAGATTTTCAGGAGAAAATATGTCCAGGGAGGTTTTCGGGAGAGGCGCTGAATTTCGGGAGTCTCCCAGAAAATCCGGGAGGGTTGGCAAGTATGGCGCAACCAAACTTGAAACTGTTACACGATTGCCTGTTAGCTTGTCCCTCCCATTTCCCTTCTGTTTTGCTTGGTTATAAGAGTGCGAGTGCCTTTGTTCACCTTGCTTCGTAACTTCCGGTTTCTTCCTAACAAAATTATATAATTATGGAACACATTTTATTGATATCGATTACGTGTCTACCGTGATGGATTTTGATATCGTTTAATCAGCCAGGCCGTAATTTTAATGTAAAAAAAAAAAAATTGGAAAACTCTTGGATTCACAAAGTTATTTAAAAGAAGTAGTAAGTGAATAACTCCGGTTTATTCCGCCTGCATCCTCAGTGCAGCAGTGCCTGCACATGTGCACAGATTTAATGTTTGACGACACAAAAACAAAGAGAGAGTGCACTCTGTTGTACATTCATGGCAGAATACCAACTTTCAGTCGCACTTGTGTGAACAAATGGTGATTTAGACAACTAGTATTACTACCATTACTCATTAGTCTCTCTGCAGATGTAAGAGAATAGGAAACAAAAAAAGTAAAAAAAAAAAATGCTGCAGTACTGCAAACATTTTGAAACATCCTTTCCGTACATACACCAAAGAATCACTTGATTAAAGTACAGTGTTTTATTTTCCTTTTTTCAAATACAGTGTAACTGTTCAAACTGTGTGTAATGTTACAGTGGCCAAAAGTGTTTGGTATACTTGTTAAAAAAAAACTTTTCCCTGTTTTAATGAATACTTAGGCCAGGGGTCGGCAATCCAAAATGTTGAAAGAGCCATATTGGACCAAAAATAAAAAATAAAAAATATGTCTGGAGCCGCCAAAAATGTAAAGCCTTATATAAGTGTTAAAATGAAGGCAACACATCATATAAGTGTCTATATTAGCTATATTCATTAGCCTTCTATCAAAATGACTATGTGTCGCAGGCTGATGCAAATCTTCGTTGACAGAAATGTAATATTTATTCTACATATAAGCATACAACCCCAATTCTTCAGAGTTTGCACTGGCTCCCTGTTCATTTTAGAATTGATTTTAAAACCTTGCTGTTTGTTTTTAAACCTTTACATGGACTGGCACCTCAGTATATCTCGGACCTCATCCAAATTTACACTCCTGCGCACGCTCGGAGGTCCGAGAGCCAGCTCCAGCTCGTGGTGCCCAAGACCAGACTTAAATCCAGGGGAGACAGGGCCTTCTCTGTGGTCGGCCCTAAGCTCTGGAACACTCTGCCCCTCCATGTTCAAACTGCTCCCACAGTGGAGTGTTTTAAGTCTCGTCTTTTATTCTTTGGCTTTTAACACTACGTGAGTTGTGTGGTCCTCTGTCCTCTGTGTTTTTTTATACATTTTGATTTATTTTTCCAGTTTTAATTGGTTTTACCCTTTAAAATCGGTTTTAATCATATTTATTTTTATATGGTTTTTATATTGGTTTTATATATATTTATTTTTTGTTTTTATTCAGTCATTGGTGGAGCTAAGGATAATATTTGAATATTGTTTTTAATATTATTTTTAATAATGTTTTTATTATTGTTGTGCAGCACTTTGGAAACATTGTTGTTGTTTAAATGTGCTATATAAATAAAGTGGATTGGGTTGATTGGATTACACATTTTTACAACATTGGAAAACATTAGTAAAACGGAGGCTTTTCGGAGGGTGTGATAACTCCTGGAAATTACTGGCTTAGAATGGCCAAAAGGTAGAGAAGTGTGTGTTCAATTTGAAGGAAACGGAAACTACAAATAAAATGAGCACAAATATACCTAAAATACGAGGCACAATGATGCATTATGTACATACAGCTAGCATAAATAGTCATGCGCTGACCAAATATGTCTGATCAGCACTCCACACAAGTCAATAACATCAACAAAGCTCACCTTTGTGGATTCAAGCACAGCATGAAACATTTGGTGGACAAAATGAGACAAAGAAGGAGTGGCATAAAACACATATTTCTGTGGCAGCATCAATGAAAGTTGTACATGTAAACAAACTACGGTGCGTTCAAGGACTTCCGAAACTAGGACAAAATGGCGCGCGCCAAATACTCTCATCAGTGAAGCATGTTTAATGTAAACTGTGGGGTTTCTAACAATAAGGAAGGTTTGTGTCATCTTTGCACTCCTACAAAAAACATATTAAAAAATATATATATATATATATTTTTTCCACATCTTTTTTCATTTTCATACATTTTTGAAAAAGCTCCAAGGAGCCCCTAGGGCGGCGCTAAAGCTGCGCGTTGCCAACCCCCTGACTTAGGCCTACTATGCTACTGTATTTTACTGTGGGTCATGGTGGTGGTACTTGGAGAGCCAAGTGTTGTGTGAGGTGGTACTTGGTTAAAGGTTTGAGAACCACTGCCCTAAGGCACTTCTTGTGTTGGATTAATGTGTCACTGTCGGATAAAGTTTACAAAGCTTGCCCTTGCGAAGCAGAGCACAGAAGATTAGTTTATTAATGTGGCGTTTCATTGCTTATTGTTGGTGGTGACTGTTTGACCAGTGCTGCTGATGAAAGTCCAAATATCTGGACTACTGACCCAGTGGCTCTTTTTCATGGTGAGGCTTTTGAGGGCATAGTCGTGAATATTGGACCAAAAATACAATAAAAAAATCTGCCAAAAATGTAAAGCCTTCTATAAGTGATATAATGACGTCAACACATGATATAAGTGTCTATATTAGCTATATTAGCCTACTATCAAAATGACTATGTGTCGCAGGCTGATGCAAATCTTCGTTGACAGAAATGTTGAAATGTAATATTTATTCTACACATTTTTACAACATTCTAAAACATTAGTAAAATGCAGGCTTTTCAGGAGGGTGATATAACTCCTGAAAATGACTGGCTTAGAATGGCCCAAGGTATAGATGTGTGTGTCCAAGTTAAAAGAAACGGCAGGCTGTCTTCTAATGGATTAATATGCATATGCAAGCTGGGTTACGTTTGCTGTGGTCTGGAACAACATGGCACACAATCAACTATCAGAAATGCAGCCAAGATTACATATGTCATGAAACATGCAAATGTAGATTAAATACACAGAGGACATAAGTAAAGGAAATTAAATGAGCTGAAATATACCTACAAACGAGACATAATGATGCAATATGTACATACAGCTAGCCTAAATAGCATGTTAGCATGGATTAGCTTGCAGTCATGCACTGACCAAATATGCTTGATAAGCACTCCACACAAGTCAATAACATCAACAAAGTTCACCTTTGTGCATTCAAACAGAATAAAAAGATTGGTGGACAAAATAAGACAAAGAAGGAATGGCATAAAATATGTCTTTCTCTGGCATCGTTGAATTAAGTTACCGTATTTTTCGGAGTATAAGTCGCACCGGCCGAAAATGCACAATAAAGAAGGAAAAAAACATATAAGTCGCACTTTTGGGGGAAATTTATTTGATACAACCCAACACCAAGAATAGACATTTGAAAGGCAATTTAAAATAAATAAAGAATAGTGAACAACAGGATGAATAAGTGTACGTTATATGAGGCATAAATAACCAACTGAGAACGTGCCTGGTATGTTAACGTAACATATTATGGTAAGAGTCATTCAAATAACTATAACATATAGAACATGCTATACGTTTACCAAACAATCTGTCACTCCTAATCGCTAAATCCCATGAAATCTTATACGTCTAGTCTCTTACGTGAATGAGATAAATAATATTATTTGATATTTTACGCTAATGTGTTAATCATTTCACACATAAGTCGCTCCTGAGTACAAGTCGCACCCCCAGCCAAACTATGAAAAAAACTGCGACTTATAGTCCGAAAAATACGGTATATTAATGCAGTATGAAGAAGAATGTTTTAATGTAGACACATAGAATCATCATACTGCTGTGATTATATGTATCAAGTGTTCATTCAAGGCTAAGGCAAACTATCGAGATATATATCGTGCATCGCGATATGGCCTGAAAATATCGAGATATTAAAAAAAGGCCATATCGCCCAGCCTTAGTTGAGATTAAGGCAAAACATTAGGGACAGGCCAATCAGAGGCATGATAGGGCGGGTCATGGAACCAGGAAGCGAAATCACAACAGACATCCCAAATGACGACGAGAGAGTCGTAGAAGAGAAGAGGGAATATTCCAGCGGGCGATTTATATATTAAAAAAAACTAGTGGAAGATAGTAGAGGGATTCTCTTCTTTAGATTTTCTTTTTATGATGTAGACGACATCCAGGAAACCCACAATGCGTCTACTTGGCCACATTTGGACAAATGTATGCGTCTGGATAAAACATTTATTTGAGTTGATTACCATGTAAGCGCAAATCAAAACTGTTCTCGAGTCGCCAAGCCGGGCACATTTCGCACGAGAAATGCTGCCAAAAAGTACAGGAAGATCATAGCCGCACAGTTAAGTCAAGTCACTTACTTGGCACTGACCAGAACCGTATGCGTGTGACAGTCCATTACATCGTCGACTGGGAATTAAAAAGTGCCTGCCTGCAAATTTATTTTTCATCTGAGTTTGATACATTTTGTAATATTTGCACAGCTATGTTATTTATATTAGGTATAAATTATATTTTTTCTATTTTATTTATGTTATGTAATTCTGTGCTACTTAAACAGTTTATTTTCTGCGCTGTTAACACCCATCTTGACTAACTGCGTTGATAAAGGTGTTTACAGTACAGTTGTCATTCACTTCAATTTCAGTGAATATCGCTCAAAAAGGAATATCTTTATATGTATACTTTCACCGGAAAATATATCGAGATATATATCGAATATCGCGTTTAAGTAAAACATTTATATAGATATACTTTTTCGTCCATATTGCCCAGCCCTAATAGCATGAAACACGCTGGAAACGCAAGCGAGGGCAGAATTATTGATTCATTGACAATTCAGTGTGAAAGGAGATGTGTTTACTTTGCAATTAAGTGAACACAGTCTCAAAGAAATATAACATTTCTGACAAAACATCCAAATTTCGACATCCGGCCCCTGGGCTCTTGAAACTGCGGCCCTCTTCATGATGTCGTTGAATGCACTCACATGTCTTGCTTGCGACACCACAATAATACAGACAGCAAACAGAAGAAAGTGCATATTTGTTTGGCTTTCAATGTTTTTGCTCACTTTTTGTCACTTCTACAGAGATTGTAAGAATCAATTGTCGTGTCCAATTATGCCAATTACACACCTACTGCCACATATATATTGCCTTCCTTTGGCAATCACAATAAAATCTACTTTCCTGGTCAAGTGGGTTTATTAGGAAAGTATATGGGGGAAGATTTTGGATGCTGTTAAGTGAGTAGCCATGGTTGGGCGGTAGTTAGCTCTACAGATATGAAATAGACACTATATGAAAGAAATAGACACTATAAATATGACACATGGCAAAGCATTGCAATCGACATAAAATGTTCTTTTGTATTCCTTTGTTTCTTTTCTTGCAAAGATGTTATGCTGATTTTTTCAAAGTACGTCATAAAGCACTGTATTTTTGAGCTTAAATGCCACCTCCTGGCTGTGCAGAGAAAAAGCCAAAACCTTTTAAGTACCGCCAAGCACTACTGTTGTGTTAATATTCAACATTTCAGAGGCCTGAATGAAGCAGAGAAATGTAATAATTATCCAGGGTGGCACTCTCTATAGTTGCCTCTGATGGAAAATGAGAAAAAGCTTTACTGTATCATTGTTTGTTTTATCTTTTGAATTGACGACTGATTGATGTTTGCCCATTAACTAATCAATTTATTAATTTGGAACATGTTAAAAAATGTACAGGACAATGAATTTACCGTATTTTCTGGACCATAGGACGCACCGGATTATAAAACGCACTGCCGATGAATGGTCTATTTTCGATCTTTTTTCATATATAAGGCCCACAGATTATAGGGCGCATTAAAGGAGTCATATTATTATTATTTTTTTCTAAATGTAAAAGACTTCCTTGTGGTCTACATAACATGTAATGGTAGTTCTTTGGTCAAAATGTTGCGTAGATGATGTTTTACAGATCATCTTCAAGCCGCTTTCTGACAGTCTCTTCCGAATGCGTCGTTCTGTGGGCGGTCTTATTTACGTGGCTCACCTTTGGCAGCGTCTTCTCCCCGTCATCTTTGTTGTAGCGGTGTAGCGTGCAAGGACGGGAGTGGAAGAAATGTCAAAAGATGGAGCTAACTGTTTTAATGACATTCAGACTTTACTTCAATCAATTAACGGGGCAGCATCTCCTCATCCAGAAACACCGGAAATGTGTCCCGTGAAAAAAACGTCCGACCGGAACTCTCTAATAACTAAAGTTCCTTGAGTGAATAATGTAAACTCACTACACCGGTATGTTTTAGCGCTTTCATGGCAAGTTTACTGACAGATATAAGTAAGAACTTTACACTACTTTATATTAGAAATGGCAACAGCGGAGGATGAATGTCCCATAACAAGAAGATAGAGAAAAAGAAGAAGCTTATCGACTATGGCGTCAACACAGACTACAAATGCGGACGCACGCTATTTTTTAGGTTTTATGCAGATCCCAAATACAGATCAGCAGGTACCAGAAGGTAAGAAAAGTTGCTTTTGCATAATATTGCGAAACAAAACGCCAGATAATATGTCTTACCTTATCGCACACCATAATAATACTCGTATGTTGAAGCACAGTACAATCCATCAAGTGGTGCGGCTTCATAGCTTACCAAAGTCGTACCAAAACATTTTGATAGATTTTTGAGCGCCGTGGGTAATGTTATATACTGTATTTCCAATGGAACATATAAAATGTTGGTGTTGTTTACTTGAGTCATATTCCCAACATATTGCAGTCTACACATATCTCTTATGTTTGACTGCCATCTACTGGTTACACTTATTACACCATGTACCAAATAAAATTGCTTCGAGGTCGGTAAGCAAAACCAAATTTATTCCGTACATTAGGCGCACCGGGTTATAAGGCGCACTGTCGAGTTTTGAGGGAAAAAAAATGATTTTAGGTGTGCCTTATAGTCTGAAGGCTTTACATAAAATCTAATCCATTATGTTGCTTAGTTTTTTAGCGTTTTACAGACCATCTTAAAGCCGCCTTCTGAGAATGCGTCGTTTTGCGGGCGCTCTTATTTGCGTGCTGACGACTGCATCTTCTCTTCTAGTCAGCCATGGTGTAGTTTTTAGCGCATCAATATCGGGTCTACTGACAGATTAAGTTTGAACTCCACGCTACTGTACCCCAACAGTGGAGGATTTTTTTTTAGCATGCATGTGCATGTATGAGCCAGTCTGCCCCACAACAAGAGGATAGAGAAAAATATTATGGCGTATACAACTTTGGAATTGAATACAAATGGCGGACTCACGCAAAGCTCTCAGACTAAACCTTTACCTTACATGGAGATATCCGCTGACATAACTAGGTTAAAATACGTGACTTAAGTCTCACATTCCAAATGACTCGTTTAGAGCCAGTTCGGAAGAAGGCAAGACTGTTTTTAAATATCTCCGCCATGCCATGGCCTCCATGGTTGGATTTAACATTTTAAGTACAAATAGACGATAACAGATACCATCAGTTTAAAAAAAAAATTGTTTTGCACAATAGGACCCATTTAAAAACATGACAGTCTAAAGGCCTCCTTCAGAATGTTACCATGGGTAAAGAAAATAAAAAATATACAATGAAAAAGTCGTTTTCTATGAAAAAAATAAATAAATTGCTTCAACAGTTATTAGTCTTTAATTGACAATTAACAAAAAACATGGCGTTAGCAAATAATTATTTGTCAATTGTTTTAGTTGTGAATTACAACATATATATTGAGTATTTGGATAATTAGTACATTTATTTATTTAATGTCTTATTGTTTTGTAAATTAATCAATGTATAAATTACAGTTTTAGATTAAAAAAAAAATAATTGGAAAAATGTAAAAGGATGAATGGATGGTATTGGCCTTTATTTTGTGTGTAGTTAACATATTTAACTGCTTGGCATATCTTGACCTACATTGTGTTGGTGTTCATGCGTTCTACGGACACAAAAGTAAATATTTTCAATGCACCCTTTAATTGTACTGTGTGTATGAAAATGTTTGGCCAAGTTATTCATACATACACACATAGGTACCTACGCTCTCACATACTGTACATAACAAAGTTTGTACATCCACAAGCACATTCACTGTTCAAAAAAACATACACACATACTGTACATATATATTCACTGTACAAACATACATATACACATACTGTACATATATATTCACTGTACAAACATACATATACACATACTGTACATATACATTCACTGTACAAACATACATATACACGTACTGTACATATACATTCACTGTACACACATACATATACACATACTGTACATATACATTCACTGTACAAACATACATATACACGTACTGTACATATACATTCACTGTACAAACATACATATACACATACTGTACATATACATTCACTGTACAAACATACATATACACATACTGTACATATGCATTCACTATACAAACATACATGTACACATACATGTACATATACATTCACTGTACAGACATACAAGTACATATACATGCATACACTCATGCATATAATCACGTTTCATCAAATATATATTAACGTTGTTGCCCTAGAGCAGGAGTCGGCAACCCAAAACGTTGAAAGAGACAAATTACACCGAAAATACAAAAAACAAATCTGTCTGGAGCCGCAAAAAATTAAAAGCCGTATATAAGTCTTATAATGAAGACAACACGTGATGTAAGTGTCTATATTAGCCTACTATCAAAATGACTATGTATCGCAGGCTGAAGCAAATCTTCATTCACAGAAATGTTGAAATGTAATATTTATTCTACAAATGTTTACAACATTAGAAACCATTAGTAAATCAGAGGCTACTTAGAATGTGAGATAACTCCTGGAAATTACTGGCTTAGAATGGCCAAAGGTATAGATGTTGTCTGGAACAACATGGCACACAAACAACTATCTGCCAAAATTACATACGGATAATATGTCATGAGACATGCAATACTAAATTATATACAAAGAGGCTAGCCTAAATAGCATGTGAGCACTCCAACAAGTCAATAACATCAACAAAGGGCACCTGTGTGCATTCACGCACAGCATAAAACGTTTGGTGGACAAAATGAGACAAAGAAGGAGTGGAAGATTGTACATGTAAACAAACTGTTGCGTCACAGTCCACACTATGGTGAGTTCAAGAACCGCCGAAATTGGTGGGATAAAACGACGTTCACCAAATACTCATATTAAACATATTAAACAGTGGGCTTTCTATCAATTGGGAAGGTTTATGTCATGTTTGTCCTCAAACAAAAACCATACTAAAACAAAAAAAATATGTTCCCCCCATTTTTTCCCCATTTTCAATCCTTTTTTAAAAAATGCTCCAGGGAGCCACTCGGGCAGCGGGAAAGAGCCACATGCGGCTCGGGAGCCGCGGGTTGCTGACCCCCGCCCTAGAGGAAACTGGGTAACACACGGCACACTGACAAAGCTTAACCTATTGTTACCATAACAATCTACAAGGTTAATTTAGTTGGCTTCTCTTTCTTCCCCTCCATTTATCGGCTTTCTTTTGTATTTCAAGTTATCATTACATATATATTGTGCATCTTAACAATTGTATTGTTAATAGAGGTAATTGTTATTATTCATTATCAATAGTGCTATTTCTATTGGTATTTGTATTGCTTCATTTCTAGTGTAATAATGTTCATTGTCATTTCTGTATTATTATTTATTTCACTAACTGCTTCTTTGCTATCACTTTTACTATCATATTTGTACATATCCTAGTTGCTGATGTTGTTCTATTGTTGTTGTTATTGTTGTGTTTGCTGTTGTTGTCTCTCTGTCTTATCCCCCTCTTGTCCCCACAATTTCCCCCTCTGTCTTCCTTTTATTCTCTTTCTATCCCCTCCTGCGCCGGCCCGGCTGCACCAAATAATAATATAAATACATTGAAAAAAGTCAAATACAAATAAGGCAACAAGAGAAGTATCCCACACTTCTCTTTTGTAAAGTAAATGTGTACAGTCGATATGGGAATCAACATCAACAATATGATTAGCCTGAGAAGCTGGACAGGACAAAAAAAAAAAAAAAAAAAGTTTGGCGTGTTTATGACAAAGTATAACCACAATAATAACATATTGCCAAATCCGTGCAACTTAGACGGCCTAACTGTAGTACCGCCACCAGATGGCACTGTGCTGGAGTTCCTAATGATGTGACGTTTTGACATGAGTCAGTTCAACTTCTCCGCCCCATTGCGTCACCTAACCACTTCCTCTTTCAAAACCCACGTGCTGCTAGGATGTGTGTGAGAAGAGAGAGAGAGAGGGAGAAAGAGAGAGAGAAGGGGGGAGGGGAAGCACATTTCGGGAAAAGCAGGGCAGACTGGAGGATGATGGGTTGACACCTTGGGAGCATCTTACCTGAACTCCTAGACAACATGGATAGCAGAAAGGTCCTCCATTTCGTACCATCTGGTAAGTTCTAGTGGTGTGTGTCTTTGTTGGGTTGGGGGCAGGCTGTGGAGTAGGACGGGAAGGTCTCCCACGGTGCAACCTGAGCCACCTGGTGTCACGTGAATACCCCTTCTCTTCTGTATGTGTGGCCTGGGTAGCACATATCACAACATTCATCAGCATAAACATGTGGCAGTTAGGTCTTGGGACTATGGCAGTAAGGTCTTGGGACTATGGCAGTAAATTCTTGGGACTATGGCAGTTAGGTCTTGGGACTATGGCAGTTAGGTCTTGGGACTATGGCAGTAAATTCTTGGGACTATGGCAGTAAATTCTTGGGACTATGGCAGTTAGGTATTGGGACTATGGCAGTAAATTCTTGGGACTATGGCAGTAAATTCTTGGGACTATGGCAGTTAGGTCTTGGGACTATGGCAGTAAGTTATTGGGACTATGGCAGTAAGTTCTTGTGACTATGGCAGTTAGGTCTTGGGACTATGGCAGTTAGGTCTTGGGACTATGGCAGTTAGGTCTTGGGACTATGGCAGTTAGGTCTTGGGACTATGGCAGTAAATTATTGGGACTACGGCAGTAAATTCTTGGGACTATGGCAGTAAATTCTTGGGACTATGGCAGTTAGGTCTTGGGACTATGGCAGTAAATTCTTGGGACTATGGCAGTAACAAAGTACACAGATGTCAGTCACCCTGTATTATATTTGAACACTCAGTACGTCTATACGTGTCAGAGAAAACTGGTCTCCAGTCGCTTAATCTAGATGTGATAATCAGATTTTTCAAATGCCAAACACCATCAGGTTAAAGGGGCTGTTTGCAAACTTCCTCACAGTTAGGTTTTTCAAAGCAAAACCTAAGAACACCATTGGCTAGCTTATGTTACCATTTGTGGTTTAACAGAACAATTTGTTTTCAAACTGTCTATATATTTTACTATTACTAAGGTTTATATAATAGGAAAACTGTCACCCCCCATTATTTTCCCAAACAAATGTTCCTTCTCTTCACAATGACAACATTTCACTTACATTTATGTCAATTTCCTTGATATTATTTTGCAATTGTCAGCGGATTCCGTTGTATTGGCTAATTAATTATGTGACTCCGTCCGCAGTTACGTTAACACGGAAATCATATGACTTACTTTTTTGTTGAGTTCCGTGATTATTAATTATGCATACTGGCACTGTGCCAAATAAAAAGTAGTAACCATGGTGACATCCCAAACTTGTAATAAATATGCTATTTTCTCACTCATTCACTCATCTGTTTCACTGTCACAAGCTCCGGAATTTGCGCGGCCCATTAATCGCTTTTTCCCGATAATTATATTTTCATAATCGCGAGAAGCCATAATTGAAATTTAAATAAAAATGTGATTAATTGTCCAGCCCTAGTGGAGATATTTATTAAACAATCTTGCCTACCTTCATACTTCCTCCAAATAGGCGATTTGGGATTTAGCCCCAATTGTGACGTTTTACCCAAGTGTGATGTCAGCAGATTATCAGTACATAGCAGAGAGTTCCTTCTTTTTTCTCTATCCTCTTGTTGTGGGGCAGACTGGCTCGTACGTGCACATGCATCCTCCGCTGTTGTCGTTTGTAATACAAAGTAGCCTATAGTTCTAACTTATATCTGTCAGTAGACTCGCTATGGAAGCGCTAAAAATTACCGGTGCAACAAAGATGGCGGGGAGAAGACACTGTCGAAGTGGAGGCACGTAAATAAGAGCACCCAGAAAACGGCACACCGGAAAGCGGTTTGAAGATGGTCTGTAAAACATAATCTATGCAACATTTTGACCAAAGAACCACCATTACATGTTATGTAGACCACAAGGAAGTGATTTAAATTCAGAAAAAAAATCATAATATAAGAAATCTTAAAATTATTTGAGAAATGTGTAGTATTTTAGTGTAAATTAGTGCATGGAAACTTCCCCCAAAAACAAACAAAAGGGCTAAGAAAAATTAAGGAACCATACAAAACTTAACATTGCTAGCAGGTACTGTAATTCTACCAAAAAATAAAAATTTCCAATTAGACAACACATTTTATGAATTTCTAATCAGAGTTTTAAATCTACCAAAATATGCTTTATTTTAATCTGAAATTAAATATATTTGAACATTGACAGAAATATATCAGGACCTCAAGAACTTGCAGAAGTTCTTCCCAGAAATTGCAATGAAAAAGTGTATGTTTTTTAGGTGCAATAGAACTGTGGGAGAATGTTAAAGCTGCAAATTGTTGGGATTTTCACACTGTAATTATAAGCAAGGAAATGTACAGACGATGACGTAATTAAATATTAACAAACATAATTAGGAAGACGTCTTGCCAACATGGCAAACAAAGGTGCGCAAAACTAATATTTATTCAGCCACAACCAAGTACATGTATTACTGCAAGAAAGAAAAAAAATATATATATATATCTCAGCCTTCACCTGAAAAAAAACTTCCAGAGTTAAAGAATATTTATGCTGAAAATTAGTAAACAATACACATAATCTTCAAGGACATTAATGTTGAAATGGAACTTTGTATACCAGCTGGACACTGACTACTACTAAAGTATGTCCAAGCTTTATTTCTAGTAATAGTACGCTATAATCACAGTTCGGTACGTACCTCCATTTTAATTTCAGGTCATGGTTTGGTTAATTCCCGTACAGTTACAGAGCAAAATACAGAACATAAAACGGCTAAAAGGGGGGGAAAAAAACATAGAAAATGCACTTTTGGCAGGTACTGTAATTGCACTAAAAATAACATTTTCCAATAAGAAAAATACAATAATTAAAAACGGATTTAGTGAAAAGTGCAAGGGTAACCGATTGAACAGTCTAAATCAGTGGTGCTCAAAGTGGGGCTTGCGGGCCAAATATGGCCCGCCGTGTCATTTTGTTTGGTGCCTTCTGGAATTGAATATATATTCATACTGACTTCTTTAAACTCTGCAATCATTGATGGCATGTCCGCAAGGCTAACCCGTAAAATAGTCTGTAGATTTTACTGTAAAACTGGCAGCTCAGTCGCTCAGAATTTTACAGTAAAAGTGACAATGGTGCTGCTTTTCCATTGACAGGAACGCACTGCTAAAACAAATGTAGATTTTACAGGGAAGAAGCTGGCAGCCCGGTCGCCACAATTATACCGGAACAACAACGTCGGTACCGTTTTGAATTTACAGTCATTTGGTGTGAAAATCATCGTAAATTCTACACATTTTTTTTACAGGCTAACTAATTCCCATCTATTGAACCTGTCAGTCTCTACACCTTATATCTATATATGATGGTATATGGCTAACTAAGCTCCTCACTTGTTTATTGTACGGTTACAATCGCTGTGTTTGGCCCACAGACCATAGCCACATTTCAACTTTGGCTCTTGCAGGCAAAAATGTTTGGGCATCCCTGGTCTGAACTGTCACTTAAACCAGTGGTTCTCAAATGGGGGTACGCGTACCCCTGTGGGTACTTGAAGGTATGCCAAGGGGTACGTGAGATTTTTTTTAAATATTCTAAAAATAGCAACAATTCAAAAATCCTTTATAAACATAATTATTGAATAATACTTCAACAAAATATGAATGTAAGTTCATAAACTGAACATCAAATCAAGTAGGCTATTCCATTCATTACAATGCAACAATGCAATATTCAGTGTTGACAGCTAGATTTTTTGTGAACATGTTCCACAAATATTGATATTAAAGATTTATTTTTTTGTGAAGAAATGTTTAGAATTAAGTTCATGAATCCAGATGGATCTTTATTACAATCCCCAAAGAGGGCACTTTAAGTTGATGATTACTTCTGTGTAGAAATCTTTATTTATAATTCAATCACTTGTTTATTCTTCAACAAGTTTTTAGTTATTTTTATATATATTTTTCCAAATAGTTCAAGAAAGACCACTACAAATGAACAATATTTTGCACTGTTATAAATAAATGATAAATGGGTTGTACTTGTATAGCGCTTTTCTACCTTCAAGGTACTCGAAGCGCTTTGACACTACTTCCACATTTACCCATTCACACACACATTCACACACTGATGGAGGGAGCTGCCATGCAAGGCGCTAACCAGCACCCATCAGGAGCAAGGGTGAAGTGTCTTGCTCAGGACACAACGGACATGACGATGTCCGACATATTATACAATTTAATAAATCAGAAACTGATGACATAGTGCTGTATTTTACTTCTTTATCTCTTTTTTTCCATCCAAAAATGCTTTGCTCTGATTAGGAGGTACTTGAATTAAAAAAAAATTCACAGGGGGTACATCACTGAAAAAAGGTTGAGAACCACTGACTTAGACGGTGACTGACACTATCCATGGCGACAAATAAAGGAAGTTTCTTACAAGTATTATTATCACTGGAGGACGAGGAATAGCTAAACATGCTTCACTACACACCGTAGCTCAGCGGTGTCACAATGTAAACAAACGCCATGGGTGGATCTACACCAGTCCTGACATCCACTGTAATGATACCAAGTACAGTAGCGTGTCTAGTCGATACTACTATGATTATGATATTTTTTGGGCATCACAACATCTTCTTTCGTTTTTTTTTAATGTATATTATGTTTATAAACTCAGGAAATATGTCCCTGGACACATGAGGACTTTGAATATGACCAATGTATGATCCTGTAACTACTTGGTATCGGATTGATACCCAAATTTATGGTATCATCCAAAACTAATGTAAAGCATCCAAACAACAGAAGAATAAGAGATTATTACATTTTAACAGAAGTGTAGATAGAACATGATAAAAGAGAAAGTAAGCAGATATTAATAGTAAATGAACAAGTAGATTGATAATTAATGTTCTACCACTTGTCCTTAATAATGTTGACAAAATAATAAAATGGAAAATGACACAATATGTTACTGCATATGTCAGCAGACTAAATTAGGAGTCTTTGTTTGCTTACTTACTACTAAAAGACAAGTTGTCTTGTATGTTCACTATTTTATTTAAGCACTAAATTGCAATAAAAAAAACATATGTTTAATGTACCCTAAGATTTTTTGTTAAAATAAAGCAAATAATGCAGTTTTTTTGTGGTCCCCTTTATTTAGAAAAGTATGGAAAAGTACCGAAAAATATTGAAATAATTTTGGTATCATTACCAAAATATTGGTATTTGGACAAGACTAATAGGATGTATAGTTAGCAAAGATGCAACAAAACGCACACCTGACTTACTACTTCAAAATGTGTTTTCCTAAGAGTTTCCTGTTACCTTAGAAACCAGGCTAGTGTCGTGGTTACCACGAATGAGTTAAAGCACCCAAATCCCAGATTAAGAAGATTATGAAGCAGTAAAAATGTCTCATGTTACAATCCGTTTCAGGTTGTATCCCAGTAGTGATAGTTGTTACGTTTTGCCTCACTCAGACTGAATGTCAGGATAGAATTGTAAAAAAATTCACACGGGGCACTCCGAAGGTTATTATTGCGTTCATTGTGTCGTATGAGCAAACATCAGGTTGTTTTTAAACTGCTGAAGTGGACTGAGGTGTGAGGCTTCCTTCCTGCTATTTGCTTTATTTTCTACATTGGGACCCAAAGGGCAAACACAACTCACGCACTGACTGCTGTTAAGATTATTTAGGCTGATTGAGTTTGAACACGTGTACATGTAACGGCTATACACAGGCCATTTAAATGCAGGGTTTCCCCTACATGTAATTGATCGTGGCGCCACGCTATGGCAAAATAATAGCTAATAAACCTTTAAAGGGGAACATTATCACCAGACCTATGTACGCGTCAATATATACCTTGATGTTGCAGAAAAAAGACCATATATTTTTTTAACCGATTTCCGAACTCTAAATGAGTGAATTTTGGCGAATTAAACGCCTTTCTATTATTCGCTCTCGGAGCGATGACGTCACACCGGGAAGCAATTCGCCATTTTCTCAAACACATTACAAACACCGAGTCAAATCAGCTCTGTTATTTTCCGTTTTTTCGACTGTTTTCTGTACCTTGGAGACATCATGCCTCGTCAGTGTGTTGTCGGAGGGTGTAACAACACGAACAGGGACGGATTCAAGTTGCACCAGTGGCCCAAAGATGCGAAAGTGGCAAGAAATTGGCAGTTGTTCCGCATACTTTACCGACGAAAGCTATGCTACGACAGAGATGGCAAGAATGTGTGGATATCCTGCGACACTCAAAGCAGATGCATTTCCAACTGGACTGGACAGATCAGCTTTCAGGAAAAGAGAGCGGATGAGGGTATGTCTACAGAATATATTAATTGATGAAAATTGGGCTGTCTGCACTCTCAAAGTGCATGTTGTTGCCAAATGTATTTTATATGCTGTAAACCTAGTTCATAGTTGTTAGTTTCCTTTAATGCCAAACAAACACATACCAATCGTTGGTTAGAAGGCGATCGCCGAATTCGTCCTCGCTTTCTCCCGTGTCGCTGGCTGTTGTGTCGTTCGTCGGTTTCGCTTGCATACGGTTCAAACCGATATGGCTCAATAGCTTCAGTTACTTCTTCAATTTCGTTTTCGCAACCTGCCTTCACACTACAAGCATCCCTTTCAATACATGCCTACTCTGTTGAATCGCTTAAGCCGCTGCAATCCGAGTCTGTATCCGAGCTAATGTCGCTATAGCTTGCTGTTCTTTCCGCCATGTTTGTTTGTGTTGGCTTCACTATGTGACGTCACAGGAAAATGGACGGGTGTTTATAACGATGGTTAAAATCAGGCACTTTGAAGCTTTTTTAGGGATATTGCGTGATGGGTAAAATTTTGAAAAAAACTTCGAAAAATAAAATAAGCCACTGGGGACTGATTTTTAATGGTTTTAACCCTTCTGAAATTGTGATAATGTTCCCCTTTAAAATGAGGGTTTTTTCACGTAAAAACAAATTTAAATAATATACTTTACGCATGGATATGTACCGTATTTTCCGCACTATAAGCCGCCCCGGGTTATTAGCCGCACCTTCAATGAATGGCATATTTCAAAACTTTGTCCACCTATAAGCCGCCCCGGACTATAAGCCGCGCCTACGCTGCGCTAAAGGGAATGTCAAAAAAACAGTCAGATAGGTCAGTCAAACTTTAATAATATATTAAAAACCAGCGTTCTAACAACTCTGTTCACTCCCAAAATGTACGCAAATGTGCAATCACAAACATAGTAAAATTCAAAATAGTGCAGAGCAATAGCAACATAATGTTGCTCGAACGTTAATGTCACAACACACAAAATAAACATAGCGCTCACTTTCTGAAGTTATTCTTCATTCGTAAATCCTTCGTCTTCGGTGTCCGAAGTGAAAAGTTGGGCAAATGTGAGATCCAAAATGGCCGGTTCCGTCTCGTCGAAGTCATCGGAGTCAGTGTCACTGTTATCCAGCAGTTCTGTGAATCCTGCCTTCCGGAAAGCTCGGACCACAGTTGTGACCGAAATATCTGCCCAGGCATTTACGATCCACTGGCAGATGTTGGCGTCGTCTGGCGCTGCCTCCCTGTCTTAGTGAAGGTGTGTTCGCCTTCTGTCATCCACTGTTCCCACGCAGTTAGCAGTCTAGCTTCGAATGCCCTGTTGACACCAATATCTAGCGGCTGGAGGTCTTTTGTCAATCCACCCGGAATGACGGCGAGTATTGAATTAAGCGCGTAAGCGTGTCTCTTAATGTGATGTTATGAGCTAGCAAATATAACAACTACACTACCCAGCATGCAACGATAGTTACGAGCATGCGCGGTAGCCCTGAGAAGCGTTGTATGCTGGCAGTTAGAATGTGGTTATGAGCACGCTGTGAGTAAACGTTGAGAACTCAGTTAACACGCCTCGTCTGCATTATTTATAATTAGACAGACAACACACTTAATAGGAGCCATTTTGGGGTCTTTACATAAACACACAAATGGAAATGAAACGTCACATATCCCAGCATGCACCGCGCGCTTCTTCGTCATCCACTGTTCCCACGCAGTTAGCAGTCTAGCTTCGAATGCCCTGTTGACACCAATATCTAGCGACTGGAGGTCTTTTGTCAATCCACCCGGAATGACGGCGAGTATTGAATTAAGCGCGTAAGCGTGTCTCTTAATGTGATGTTATGAGCTAGCAAATATAACAACTACACTACCCAGCATGCAACGATAGTTACGAGCATGCGCGGTAGCCCTGAGAAGCGTTGTTGTATGCTGGGAGTTAGAATGTGGTTATGAGCACGCTGCGAGTAAACGTTGAGAACTCAGTTAACACGCCTCGTCTGCATTATTTATAATTAGACAGACAACACACTTAATAGGAGCCATTTTGGGGTCTTTACATAAACACACAAATGGAAATGAAACGTCACATATCCCAGCATGCACCGCGCGCTTCTTCTTCTTCCGGGGGCGGGTGGTTGCTTACAGTACAAGAAGAAGCGCTTCCTGTTCTATGGGGGCGGGTGCTTACCTTGGCGGTTGCTTGCGTAGAAGAAGAAGCGCTTCCTGCTCTACCGGGAAAAAAGATGGCGGCTGTTTACCGAAGTTGCGAGAACGAAACTTTATGAAAATTAATCTTAATATTTATCCATATATAAAGCGCACCGGGTTAAAAGCCGCACTGTCAGCTTTTGAGTAAATTTGTGGTTTTTAGGTGCGGCTAATGGTGCGGAAAATACGGTAAAGCCTATTATTTGGGCACTATTCACTATTGATTAATTGATTGATTGAAACTTTTATTAGTAGATTGCACAGTACAGTACATATTCCGTACAATTGACCACTAAATGGTAACACCCGAATAAGTTTTTCAACTTGTTTAAGTCGGGGTCCACGTAAATCAATTCATGGTACAAATACATATATACTATCATCATAATACAGTCATAACACAAGTTAATCATCAGAGTACGGTATATACATTGAATTATTTACATTATTTACAATCCGGGGGGTGGGATGAGGATGGTTTGGTTGATATCAACACTTCAGTCATCAACAATTGCATCATCAGAGAAATGGGCATTGAAACAGTGTAGGTCTGACTTGGTAGGATATGTACAGCGAGCAGAGAACATAGTGAGTTCAGATAGCATAAGAACAAGTATATATATATTAGAAATACATTTGATTATTTACATTTGGTTATTTACAATCCGGGGAGGTGGGATGTAGAAGGGGGAGGGTGTTAGTCAAGGGTTGAAGTTGCCTGGAAGTGTTGTTTTAGTGCGGTTTTGAAGGAGGATAGAGATGCACTTTCTTTTAGACCTGTTGGGAGTGCATTCCATATTGATGTGGCATAGAAGGAGAATGAATAATGATAATTTGGCTGCCGAAAAAAGACTTTAATCACCGAAACAGCACTGCCGAAACCGGATGTTGTGATGACGTAATCCAACGTTTTTCAACCTTTTTTTTTTTAGCAAAGGCACATTTTTTTCATTGAAATAATGCAGGGGCCCACCGCCAGCACTAAACATTAAAAAATTAAACTCAGCAGCCGATATTGACAATAAAAAGTCGTTCTCGCAATTTTTGGATATGAATTCAAACCATAACCAATCATGCATCACTATAGCTCTTGTCTCAAAGTAGGTCTACGGTCACATCACGCCGTAAGTTTAGTTTTTTGGTGTTTTCCTGTGTGTAGTGCCTATTTTGGTGGCTCCTTCCGGTTTTGTTGGTATTTTCCTGTAGCAGTTACATGTCTTCCTTGAGCGCTATTCCCCGCACCTGCTTTGTTTTAGCAATCAAGACTATTGAAGTTGTACGGACACTATCATAATTTGTATGAACATTGTTGATTTTCATGTCATGTACGGATGTACTTTGTGGACGCCGTCTGCTCCACGGGCTGTAAGTCTTTGCTGTCGTCCAGCATTCTGTTTTGTTTACTTTGCAGCCAGTTCAGTTTTAGTTTCGTTTTGCATAGCCTTCCCTAAGCTTCAATGCCTTTTGTTAGCGCCACTCGCCTTTTGTTTATTTCTGGTTTAAGCGTTAGATACCTTTTTGCCTGCACGCTGCCTACCGCTGTCGTCTACATATTGTGATCACAACAAACTATGTTCCCGACATCTACAAAGCAATTAGCTACCTGCTGCCACCTACTGATATGGAAGAGTATTACACGGTTACTCTGCCGAGCTATAGACGACACAGACACTTAACGACACATTATAAATACTGGTTAGCAAAACTATTTATAACCCAATTATGTGAAATTACATAATCTCCCACGTAGTGTCCCGATACCAATATTTTGGTACCGGTACCAAAATTATTTAGATACTTTTTGGTACTTCTCTGAATAAACTGTACCACAAAAATTGCATTTTTGGCTTTATTTTAACAACAAATCTTACTGTACATTAAACATATGTTTCTTATTACAAGTTTGTCCTTAAATAAAATAGTGAACATACAAGACAACTTGTATTTTATTAGTTAGTGTCATGGTGTGGACAATGGTGACGCATATAACTGCGTGGAGTGTTTTCCCGAGATGCAAAACAACTTAACTGGACATGACGTGAAGGTAAATACATGATTTATTTTAACACTAACAAAAGGTGTAAACTAAAGGCGCGCACAAGGCGGAGAACAAACTCGGCTATGAAAACAATAAACTGGCACAAAGGCAACAACTATGGACGTGAACCAAATAAACACTTACTGTGACAAGAGCAGAACAGCATGATCTATGGTAAACATGAGTATCACGAGTAGCATGGGTATCATCAAGTAAAAGAGGTATCAGAGGTAATGTTGCCAGGATGACCAACTGAAAATGACAGGCTTAAACAGTAGTGACATGATTAACACAGGTACGCGAGTCCAAAACGTGAAACTAATAAGTTGTCATGGAAACAAAACAAACAAGAGTGCACACACAGGAACTAAAAAGAGTCCAAAAACCAAACAGAACATGGCCAAACAAAACATGATCAAAAGACATGACATTAAGTAAGCAAACAAAGGATCCTAATTTAGTCTGCTGACATATGCAGTAACATATTGTGTCATTTATCATTCTATTATGTCTAAATTATTAAAGACAAGTGGTAGAAAATTAATTATTAATCTACTTGTTCATTTACTGTTAATATCTGCTTACTTTCTCTTTTAACATGTTCTATCTACACTTCTGTTAAAATGTAATAATCACTTATTCTTCTGTTGTTTAATACTTTACATTAGTTTTGGATGATACCACACATTTTGGTATCAATCTGATACCAAGTCGTTACAGGATCATACATTGGTCATATTCAAAGTCTTCATGTGTCCAGGGACATATTTCCTGAGTGTATAAACATAATGTAAATAAAAAAAAACAACGAAAGAAGATGTGATGCCAAAAAATATTGACGTAATCATAGTAGTATCAACTGGATACGCTACTGTACTTGGTATCATTACAGTGGATGTTAGGTGCAGATCCACCCATGGCGTTTGTTTACATTTTGACGCCGGTGAGTTACGATGTGTAGTGAATCATGTTTAGCTATTCCTCGTCCAGCAGGGATGATACTTGCAAGAAACGTACTTTATTTGTCGCCATGGAGACGAGGATTAGTGATTTAGAAGTAGCTAAAACACTGCCGACTGGGGCTGCCAGCTAGCTAGCCATGTCTTAAAGCACCTCTTCCTGAGGGCGTTTCAGTGTTATAACTTCACCTTTATAGTTAGTTTTTAAGCCAAAATGCGTCCGTTCTCCCTTTTCTGTCTGCACACTGTGTCTGCTTGTAAGTACTCTGTGATTGTGCGCTGCCGAACATGCTCCTCTGCTCGTAAACCAGCAATGTGACGACGACAACAGGGGCGCGGGGGGTGGCGGAACGGTACTTTTCAGAGGCGGTATAGTACCGTATATGATTCATTAGTATTGCGGTACTATACTAATACCGGTATACCGTACAACCCTACTCCCACGGCACACTAGTGACCACAGTGGTTGAAAAACACTGACGTAAGCAATATGCATGGGATTGTCTGGAGCAGAGGCGCATGTCTGCGATGTGGACGTTCTTTATTATATCATAGATAGACCCGCGGACAGAGATCTACAAAATGTGTAATGGGCAAATTTTAAGAGAACTGTGGAGAGTGCAGTTGGAGCAGCAGCGTGAAGCAAGTGTGGCGTTGTTGCATGCATTGAGCGACAGAAGTAAAGAGTCTCCAAACTAGGGCTGGGCCATATAGACAAAAAAATGTATCCCAATTAATTTTTCCATATCATCCGATCTCGATTATAATTACGATTTTCTTGTTTTTAATTAAAGGCGGATTGTCCTGTGCAGGTTTTTTACAGAGTAGCATTGCATCCCTAAGGTTTACTACTTCAGTATCTTGTAACAAACATTTCCACCATGTTTAAGGTAATATATGCTAACAGCTGACAACTGTCATTTTGTTCATACTGTATATATAATTATGCTTACGAGAGGTGCAACAGTACAGGTAACCCACGCTATGGTCAGTACCTGGTTTTAAGGCCACGGTTTTGCTTATTTTTTGGTACGTTTTTTGAGACTAAAGAGAACAACTTTTCTTCCTCTCAAAGTTTTTTTTTTTTTGTTGTCATCACAAACATTCTGCATAAAGTATAATTGGTGTAGTGAATACTATAAGACTTTTGTTTCAAGTTAACATTTACTATGATTATTTTTAATTTTATTATTACTCTGATTACTGATGTGGGATCTGAACCGAGGATGTCGTTGTGGCTTGTGCAGCCCATTGAGACACTTGTGATTTAGGGCTATGTAAATAAACATTGATTGATTGATTGGTTGATACTAGGGGTGTAACGGTACGTGTATTTGTATTGAATCGTTTCGGTACAAGGGTTCCGGTTCGGTTCGGAGGTGTACCGAACGAGTTTCCACACGGACATATTAAGTAGCGTAACCCACGTTGTGTAAACAATTCACACCGAGGCACAACACACGGCATGCTAGCAGCTAACGGGCTAGGATAGACTGACCATACGTCCTCTTTTCACCGGACATGTCCTCTTTTGCGGAGCTGTCAGGGCAGAGTTTCTTAAATGCCTCAAATGTCCGGCATTTTGAGTTAGGGTTGCGTGTAATTTCAATGTACGTTCAGGGTTAAGAAGGGGTTAAAAACAAAAAAAAATTGTGCGAGCAGCAGCATTGGTGAGGAAGGGGCAGAGACAGAGAGAGCGAGAGAATTATGATAAACAAAACCATAGATTTATCAGATTAAATTTTTTATTATCTATAGCAGGGGTGTCAAAAGTGTGCCCCGGAGGCCATTTGCGGCCCACACCTAATGTTTTAAAGGCCCACGGCACATTCTTAAAATATTATTAAAATAAACAAAAACATAACAAAAGTGAAATAAAAAAGCTTTAAAGGTTAAATGTAATTTAGAAAAAGTTGCAATGTTGAATAATAAAACAAAGCTGTTTTTTTTCTTTCAAACTGTCATTGCTCAAAACATAATATTGAATCAAAATCAATGTTATTATGAATTATTGACCTATCCAAGGTTCCCATTACTTCACATCAAATATTCCACTAAGAAAAATATTTTTGGTGGAAGATTTTGCAAATTTGGTAAATAACCCAAAAATGTATATTTTGTTGTTTTCTTACTGTACCAAAAATGAACCGAACCGTGACCTCTAAACCGAGGTACGTACCGAACCGAAATTTTTGTGTACCGCTACACCCCTAATTGATACTAAACAACCCTTTCAAATGGTATATTGTTATTTGTATTCTTTGATTACCGGTACTTGTATACATCAGTGATTCTCACCAGTGTTTTTTTTTTGGCAAACAGCAAGCGCTGACCCACATTGTGGAGTTTTAAAAAAAAAAACACAAATACTGTAGCTTATATTTAATGAAATTACATTAAAATCAGGTTTGAATTTTGAGGTACAGGAAATAATGTGTGCCAACACATAAAACAAGTTCAATGATTATTTCAGGAACAAAATGTTTTTTTTCCACAAATTCAAACATTTTTTGAATTGTCTGCAGAGTTTTTTTTAGTACATGTTTTATCGGACTTCCAATCCGCCCGATTGTAGCTGAGATAGGCTCCAGCACCCCCCGCGACCCCGAACGGGACAAGCGGGGTCAGAAGAGTTGAATATTTGCAGACACATTAAAAAAAAGTCTCATTAAAAAATATTTATATATAAAAATGCATTTTTCTCATTAAATTAGTAAATGTGTTTATTCTCCCAGTCGGTACCAATACAGTCACATACACATTCTGTGAGTGCCTGCAAGTCTGGGCAGGATTACTGGTCGCTGCTCCTTTTTAAATGTTGTGTTTCAACTTCTATGCTAGTCTTAAAGTCCATCCATCCATTTTCTACCGCGTGTCCCTTTCGGGGTGGCGGGGGGTGCTGGAGCCTATCTCAGCTGCATTCGGGCGGAAGGCGGCGTACACCCTGGACAAGTCGCCATCTACTCAGTGGCCTAGTGGTTAGAGTGTCCGCCCTGAGATACGTAGGTTGTGAGTTCAAACCTGGCCGAGTCATACCAAAGACTATAAAAATGGGACCCATTACCTCCCTGCTTGGCACTCAGCATCAAGGGGTTGGAATTGGGGGTTAAATCACCAAAATGATTCCCGGGCGCGGCTACCGCTGCTGCTCACTGCTCCCCTCACCTCCCAGGAGGTGAACAAGCGGATGGGTCAAATGCAGAGGACAAATTTCACCACACCTAGTGTGTGTGTGACAATCATTGGTACTTTAACTTTTAACAGGGCCAACACAGATAGACAGAATACATTCACACACTAGGGCCAATTTAGTGTCGCCAATCAACCTATCCCCAGGTGCATGTCTTTGGAGGTGGGAGGAAGCTGGAGTACCCGAAGGGAACCCACGCAGTCACGGGTAGAACATGTAAACTCGACACAGAAAGACCCTGAGCCCGGGGATCGAACCCAGAATCGTGCTGCCCAGTGTTAAAGTCGTATTTCCTTATCATGTTCTTCTGGGCTGCACTTCCAGCTGTGTACGAGGGACAACATGATTGGACATTAATTACGTCGTGACGAGACGTTGGAATGAGATGGTTGCGCAAACGTACACAAACACACGCACACATTCACAAACACACACACAGGACCACGGTCAATAACGGTGGATTGTTCCGTGCAGGATTATAACCAAGCACTGTTGCTTCCTTACTGTTTACTGCTGCGGTAACTTCTAACAGACATTTCCGCCATGTTTGATCGAGGAAATACGGTAACAGCTGATCACTGTGATATAACTCAAATTAATCACGATCATATAATCGCCCAGCCCCACTCCAAACACGAGTACAGTCTACAATGACACCAGAAGATGTGTTGCTGGTCATTTTTGGTAAAGAAAGTCACTAAAAGGATTGGAAAAATCTCTAGAAACTTGAAAAATTCTCAACAGAGTACATTGGACAATAAGCAGCAACAACCGAAAAATTTTGCAAAATATATAAGAAAACATTTGATTAATAATAAATAATAACAGATTTGTTTTTGAGCATTTTTAAAGAATGTGTATGCAAATTATATGATGACTTCATTTTGACCACGACCCGAGCCAGGCGCCACCGCCACAGATGTATTGACAATCTGGGACATAGCCTTGAAAAGTTCTCAAATTATTTTGATTCCTTCTTCTCACTGATAGTAGCTTGGTGGCCTTAATGGCGACAACTAAACTATGTGTCTTACATTTATCCTGCAGGACGAGGAATAGATTAACATCCTACATTGCACGCGGCAGGAGGATATGCTAACCGCAAGCTAGAGATCTTGAATGCAAACAAAGGTCAGCAGATCGATACAAATATTGACAGTAACGATACCTAGTATAATATCATTATATGGTCAGTGCTACAGTGGTTCGAGCAATATTTTTTATAATCAAAAAAATATTTTGTGGCTTTTGTTATCATTGAAAAACTCAGGAAGTTAGTCCCTGGATACAGGACGACTTTAACAGCAAAAACCAAAGGATTTAAATTAGAACCAGTGGTGGGAAATCATTGAAATATTTAATTGATATTGTTACACCACCATCCTGTTTTTTGGTTTGATTAAATTTGTGATAAAAAATGTCATTATTTAATGATCTTGAAAACTTTTAAGTATCAGTATCAGCATTGATACGACCAATGCTGCCCCTATCGATACCCAAATTAGTAGTACCGCCCAAAACTCATAAACTAAGACGAATAAGTGCTTAGTACATTTTAACAGAAGTGTAGACAGAACCATGTTATGACAGTAACCAGATATTATGTAAGAAAATTGGCAAAGAGATTAATAATAGTTTTGAGAAAATAATACAACTGCAAATGACGCAATATGTTACCGCATATGTCAGCAGCTCAATTAGGAGTCTTTGTAACCCGTTTTGAAATTGTTCTATTATTATTTATAGTATATGCTACTGTAAAGAA
>NC_084563.2:18784598-18869598 GCF_033978685.3 Nerophis lumbriciformis | reverse complement strand
CTTTAGGCTTTTGACGGGAAATAAAAAAGGGTCTTTTTTCCTTCACACTTTTGGCTCTGTTTGATTGGTCCAACGTCACCAGTGACTGCATCTGATTGGTGGAACGGAGTGAACGTCACCAGTGACTGTATTTGTTGAAACGCAGGCACTATGAAGGTCTGTCTGACAGACCAAAACAAACAAAGCGTGCATTAACAGATCGATAAAAATTAGTAGCGAGTAGCGAGCTGAATGTAGATAAAAGTAGCGGAGTAAAAGTAGCGTTTCTTCTCTATAAATATACTCAAGTAAAAGTAAAAGTATGTTGCATTAAAACTACTCTTAGAAGTACAATTTATCCCAAAAGTTACTCAAGTAGATGTAACGGAGTAAATGTAGCGCGTTACTACCCACCTCTGACTATAAGTCGCAGTTTTTTTCATAGTTTGGCCGGGGGTGCGACTTATACTCAGGAGCGACTTGTGTGAAATTATTAACACATTACTGTAAAATATCAAATAATATTATTTATCTCATTCACGTAAGAGACTAGACGTATAAGACTTCATGGGATTTAGCGATTAGGAGTGACAGATTGTTTGGTAAACGTATAGCATGTTCTATATGTTATAGTTATTTGAATGACTCTTACCATAATATGTTACGTTAACATACCAGGCACGTTCTCAGTTGGTTATTTATGCCTCATATAACGTACACTTATTCAGCCTGTCACGTTGGTTATTTATGCCAGTGTTTTTCAACCTTTTTTGAGCCAAGGCACAATTTTTGCGTTGACAAAAATCCGGAGGCACACCACTAGCAGAAATCATTAAAAAAGGAAACTCAGTTGACAGTAAAAAGTCGTCGCAATTGTTGGATATGACTTTAAACCATAACCAAGCATGCATCAATATAGCTCTTGTCTCAAAGTAGGTGTACTGTCACCACCTGTCACATCACACCCTGACTTATTTGGACTTTTTTGCTGTTTTCCTGTGTGTAGTGTTTTAGTTCTTGTCTTGCGCTCCTATTTTGGTGGCATTTTCTCTTTTCTTTGGTATTTTCCTGTAGCAGTTTCATGTCTTCATTTGAGCGATATTCCCCGCATCTACTTTGTTTTAGCAATCAAGAATATTTCAGTTGTTTTTATCCTTCTTCGTGGGGACATTGTAGATAGTCATGTCATGTTCGAATGTACATTGTGGACGCCGTCTCTGCTCCGCAGTAAGTCTTTGCTGTCGTCCAGCATTTTGTTTTTGTTTACTTTGTAGCCAGTTCAGTTGAAGTTTCGTTCTGCATAGTCTTCCCTAACCTTCAATGCCTTTTCTTAGAGGCACTCACCTTTTTTTTAAATTTTTGGTTTAAGCATTAGACACCTTTTTACCTGCACACAGCCTCCCGCTGTTTCCGACATCTACAAAGCAATTAGCTACCGGCTGCCACCTACTGGTATGGAAGAGTATTACACCGTTACTCTGCCGAGCTCAACAACAACACATCATTTGCAGACTATAATTACTGGTTTGCAAAAAAATATTTTTAACCCAAATAGGTGAAATTACATAATCTCCCACGGCACACCAGACCGTATCTCACGGCACAGTGGTTGAAAAACACTGATTTATGCGTCATATAACGTACACTTATTCAGCCTGTTGTTCACTATTCTTTAATTATTTTAAATGACCTTTTTCAAATGTCTATTCTTATTGTTGGGTTTTATGAAATAAATTTCCCCCAAAAATGCGACTTATATATGTTTTTTTCCTTCTTTATTATGCATTTTCGGCCGGTGCGACTTATACTCCGGAGCGACTTATACTCCGAAAAATGCGGTAGCTGCTTGCTGCGTTTTTCAGCCGGGGGACCAAAAATAGAGTCAGTCAGACAGGATTGGTATTTGTGATCGGCATTAAAAAAAACATAAATCCGCAATGGCCAATCACACTTTTTTAGGGAAATAAGCCAATACCAGATTCGGCAGCTAATTAATCAGCACATCCCTAGCAGTGACAGTATTATTATAATCACCATGTATTACTGCAGTACTTTCAAGTTTTTACACTCCAAGATCATTTTTCCGCAGTGGTATTGAGGTAGTACCGGTACATCTTTATAATCAGGTACAGTCATGAATCCCTGTGCCAAGTTAGACCTTTATCTTTACGATAGGGCGGCGTAAAGGTCTGGCAGCCGACCCACGTGGTACAAATACCCGTGTTGCTGTGAGGCTCTGCTGACGCGCGGGAGGCCTTGGGAATGTTCCGGCTTAATCTGGGAGAGGACCTCGTCTCGCTCAGGAGGAGCTATCGGAGACAAACAGCTCATCTTTTGCAGCGTCTGAGAAACACACGGCTGCTTATGAAAACACGGCACACAGCCGGTGCCGCGGTTCGCATTGTAAGTGAGAGGGGAATGTTTTCAACCTCTCAGCACGTGGTATTCTCCCACGCCGCTTCGTCTTCGCTAACGTGGATTCTGCAGGGTGCAGAGATGATGTGAATGTTGTTTAGTGCCGCACAAGGCAGACTACAGGGTGGAAACTATTTCAGTACACAGAGGGAGTCCAGTTTCTACACCAACTTACTTTACATCAACATGAAAATGTGCTCTTGACTTTTAAATAAATGGGAAAAACATTAAGCAACACTTTCATGTTCTAATGTTTTATTTACTGTATTAACTTAACACTAGAGATGTCCGATAATGGCTTTTATGCCGATATCCGATATTCTGAATCGGATATCAACCGATACCGATATATACAGTCGTGGAATGAACACATTATTATGCCTAATTTTGTTGTGATGCCACGCTGGATGCATTAAACAATGTAACAAGGTTTTCCAAAATTAATCAACTCAAGTTATGGAAAAAAATGCCAACATGGCACTGCCATATTTATTATTGAAGTCACAAAGTGCATTTTTTTTTAACATGCCTCAAAACAGCAGCTTGGAATTTGGGACATGCTCTTCCTGAGAGAGCATGAGGAGGTTGAAGTGGGCGGGGTTTATGTAGAGGATAGCGGGGAATGTATATTGTAGCGTCCCGGAAGTGTTAGTGCTGCAAGGGGTTCTGGGTATTTGTTCTGTTGTGTTACGGTACAGATGTTCTCCCGAAATGTGTTTGTCACCATGTTTGGTGTGGGTTCACAGTGTGGCGCATATTTGTAACCGTGTTACAGTTGTTTATACGGCCACCCTCAGTGTGACCTGTATGGCTGTTGACCAAGTATGTGTTGCATTCATTTGTGTGTTAAAAGCCGTATATATTATGTGATTGGGCCGGCACGCAAAGGCAGTGCCTTTAAGGTTTATTGGCGCTCTGTACTTCTCCCTATGTCCGTGTACACAGCGGCGTTTTAAAAAGTCATGAATTTTACTTTTTGAAACAGATACCGATAATTTTGAAACCGAGGATGTCTTTGTGGCTTGTGCAGCCCTTTGAGACACTTGTGATTTAGGGCTATATAAATAAACATTGATTGATTGATTGAAACCGATACCGCTAATTTCCGATATTACATTTTAAAGCATTTATCGGCCGATATCGGACTGCCGATATTATCGGATATCCCCACTTAACACCATATTTATTATTGTGGCAGTAGTTTGTCATATATACAGTCGTGGTCAAAAGTTTACATACACTTGTAAAGAACATAATGTCATGGCTGTCTTGAGTTTCCAATAATTTCTACAACTCTTAATTTTTTATGATAGAGTGATTGGAGCACATATTTGTTGGTCACAAAAAACATTCATGAAGTTTGGATCTTTTATGAATTCATTATGGGTCTTATGGATTCGGATACAACACATCTCGGACGGCAACATAGCAATGTTGAGTGACGGTTTTGGATAAGGCCTGGAAGAACGGCAGCCTGGTGGGCAATGTTCCGTCTAATTGTTCATGTTTGTGAGCAAATGCAAAAACACCCTGAGCATTCAGTGGAGCACATGTGAGCAACATCAGACGTGCACACTATGTCCACACCAGCAGCACCTGTCCCAAAGCTGACTTAATAACAAGATACATGTTTTATTTTAATAATCAAAAGACAGCAGTCTTTTTCATGAATTGTTTTTCCTATTATAAGTGATTTGGCCCATTTAAATGAATATAGCAAATACAATCTTGTTTTTCAGGAGCTGTGTGCTATAGTGTTTTATGTCTAGGTGGGGGTCCAGCTTTGGAAATAATTTGTACCCCTTTCAGAGATCACATTTATTTCCGCTTAAAGGGGAACATTATCACCAGACCTATGTAAGCGTCAATATATACCTTGATGTTGCAGAAAAAAGACCATATATTTTTTTAACCGATTTCCGAACTCTAAATGGGTGAATTTTGGCGAATTAAACGCCTTTCTATTATTCGCTCTCGGAGCGATGACGTCACATTGTGACGTCACATCGGGAAGCAATCCGCCATTTTCTCAAACACATTACAAACACCGAGTCAAATCAGCTCTGTTATTTTCCGTTTTTTCGACTGTTTTCCGTACCTTGGGGAGACATCATGCCTCGTCGGTGTGTTGTCGGAGGGTGTAACAACACGAAGAGGGACGGATTCAAGTTGCACCAGTGGCCCAAAGATGCGAAAGTGGCAAGAAATTGGACGTTTGTTCCGCACACTTTACCGACGAAAGCTATGCTACGACAGAGATGGCAAGAATGTGTGGATATCCTGCGACACTCAAAGCAGATGCATTTCCAACGATAAAGTCAAAGAAATCTGCCGCCAGACCCCCATTGAATCTGCCGGAGTGTGTGAGCAATTCAGGGACAAAGGACCTCGGTAGCACGGCAAGCAATGGCGGCAGTTTGTTCCCGCAGACGAGCGAACTAAACCCCCTGGATGTCTTGGCTCACACCGTCCCTTATGCCACCGAAGATGATCAAGAGAAGAATATTGACCCTAGCTTCCCTGGCCTGCTGACATCAACTCCAAAACTGGACAGATCAGCTTTCAGAAAAAGATAGCGGATGAGGGTATGTCTACAGAATATATTAATTGATGAAAATTGGGCTGTCTGCACTCTCAAAGTGCATGTTGTTGCCAAAGGTATTTCATATGCTGTAAATCTAGTTCATAGTTGTTAGTTTCCTTTAATGCCAAACAAACACATACCAATCGTTGGTTAGAAGGCGATCGCCGACTTCGTCCTCGCTTTCTCCCGTGTCGCTGGCTGTCGTGTCATTTTCGTCGGTTTCGCTTGCATACGGTTCAAACTGATATGGCTCAATAGCTTCAGTTTCTTCTTCAATTTCGTTTTCGCTACCTGCCTCCACACTACAACCATCCGTTTCAATACATGCGTAATCTGTTGAATCACTTAAGCTGCTGAAATCCGAGTCTGAATCCGAGCTAATGTCGCTATAGCTTGCTGTTCTATGCGCCATGTTTGTTTGTGTTGGCATCACTATGTGACGTCACAGGAAAATGGACGGGTGTATATAACGATGGTTAAAATCAGGCACTTTGAAGCTTTTTTTAGGGATATTGCGTGATGGGTAAAATTTAGAAAAAAATTTAGAAAAATAAAATAAGCCACTGGGAACTGATTTTTAATGGTTTTAACCCTTCTGAAATTGTGATAATGTTCCCCTTTAATATATATTTTTAGTAGCATTTCTGTAATCTAGTAACAACATTCCATGATTAATATTCATACGACAAATTAACATTATTGATAAATGACATTAGATTAAGCACATCTGTTTGGGGAGTCATAGTGTAACGATCTGGAATTGAAACTTTGTGTGATGTTGGAGTTATCCGACTTTTTGTGTGGCCATAAATGCATCACTAGCGAAGTGCGGTGAGTGTGCTTGCGTTGGTGCAAGTGAGAGAGAGAGAGAACGGCCGCTGTGGCTATGACAGTTTTGCGAGATATACGTTTTTTTTTACTATGTTTTTGTCGTGGTTACGGCCGACAAACAGTTTTGCTCAATAAAGTGATGGATGGAATTCCTGCCCTCTTTAAATCGTCTCTACAGACGTAATCATTTACCAGTGTTGACGAACATTGTTTTCTCTGTTGTGGCCGCTTTTGAGTAACCTGTTACTCACAGTTGCCTCGCAAAATCATACAGAACAAATTATGTTTATTTTGTTTATAGTTCAGATGGAATTTGATTCTGTGCGCAAGGAACGTTGCTGGTGGGATATTTTTGTCACCAAGTGTGTTGTGCCACAGGAACGGCAAGAGAACTTTCGAATGTCCAGGTCAGCTGTGATTCTACTTAGAGGAAAAACTTGGTAAAATTTGTCGAAGGAGAGACAACGAAAATGGGGGCTCCCGTGGACAAGGGAAGACTACGAAAAATGGTGAATGCATTTGGACTGGAAAAGCAGACTTGTCAGTTATTGTCCGCCATCTATGTCGAGTGATTACTCAACGTCTAGTTTTGTACTCCATAACTATTGTGAAGCCATGAAGTGGTTGCGGCCATCAAGTACGACCGCCAATTTCAGCCTACAAGCACAGTGTCCTGTTGTTGGTTGTTGTAAAATGTTCTTTATCATTTTTTTTTTTTTTTCCCCACACGTCCATTAAAGCTTATTGTATTGTGATTTTTAATAAAGTGCAACATTTTGCTAACAGACATAGTATATTTAATTGTTATTTTCTTTAAATTGCTTCAACTTGGATATTTAAATGTTTACATTCCAATTACAGCGTTAAACGAGTCAAGAAATACAGGTTTAATGCGTTTGAAAGGGTATTTGAATTATTTTATTTATTTCAAACCTGCACAGTACAACACACACTTTTTTTTTTTAAACATTTTGGCAGGGACATTTATGCAAGGCTTGAAAAGGGGTTGGATGAAGCAAATGCTTATAATATCCCAACCCCTCTCACTCATTCCACATTTAACATAAACAATATAATACAAGAACAATACTATACAAACAAAAACAAGAAAAGCTCCTGTACACTAACAATACAATAGTACCACTGTTACTATAAAACAAGACAAGACGAGACAAAACACACACACACACACACACACACACACACACACACACACACACACACACACACACACACACACACACACACACACACACACACACACACACACACACACACACACACACACACACACACACACACTCTCTCTCTCTCTCTCTCTCTCTGACCATACACCTCTCTCCCATCGCTCTGTGCTGAGGGCATCACTCTCTTTCCTCCTCGTACTTCTTCAGTACTTCTTTTTTAAACAGTCTTTTAAATGTAATCATGTTAGAACAGGTTTTTAACTCGTCCCCTAAGTTGTTCCACAGACTGACTCCACGCACTGAAATGCACATTGATTTTAAAGTTGTTCTAAATTTAGGCAAATATAATTTGTTGTTTCCTCTTAGACTGTATGATGAGCATCTCTATCCTGGAATAGGTTTTGTATATTGGATGGTAGAGAGTTTTGGGATGCCCTAAACATAATTTGAGCAGTTTTAAAATTGATCACATCGTGCAGTTTAAGTTGCTTTAACTCCATGAATAGTGGATTTGAATGATGTAAGTAGTGAACATTGGACACAATCCTAATGGCCTTTTTCTGCAGAGTGACTAAAGGCTGTAGATGGGATTTATAACAATTTCCCCAGACTTCAACACAATAGTTTAGATATGACATAATAAATGAATGATACAATAAAAGCAGAGCATTGGTGTTCAATAAATGACATGATCTCCTCATCATTCCAACACATTTAGCAACTTTTGTCCTCAGGTAATTTATATGAGGCTTCCATGATATATTTTCATCTATTACCACTCCTAAGAATGAATTTTGTTGAACATATTCTATTGGTGTATCATCAATAACAATCCTGATGGGTATTTCACTTTTGCGATTGCTAAAGAGCATGATTTTGGTCTTCTTTAAATTGAGAGACAATTTGTTGGTATTAACCCAAGTTTTTAACTTGATCATCTCCTCAGTTACAGAGGCCAGAAGTTGCTTAACGTCGTCACCTGCACATGTAATGGTTGTGTCGTCAGCAAAGAGGATGAACTTCAGCAGTGTTGATACTTTACATATTTCATTGATATACATTATAAATAGTGTGGGTCCCAGTATAGTTGCATTAACAAATAAAATCAGTATTCACTTTGAACACAACGGCTGGGCTATTTTGGGGCGGCATGGCGTAGTGGGTAGAGCAACCGTGCCAGAAACCTGAGGGTTGCAGGTTCGCTCCCCACCTCTTACCATCCAAAAATCGCTGCCGTTGTGTCCTTGGGCGGGACACTTCACCCTTTGCCCCCGGTGCCACTCACACAGGTGAATTGAATGATGAATGATAGGTGGTGGTCGGAGGGGCCGTTGGCGCAATCTCATTTAAAAAAAAATCGATTTAAAAAAAAAAAGTATTTATTTTTTTAATTTATTTTTTTATATTAATCAATCCAACAAAACAATACACAGCAATACCATAACAATGCAATCCAATTACAAAACCAAACCCAACCCAGCAACTCTCAGAACAGCAATTGAGGAGACACAAACACGACACAGACCAAACCAAAAGTAGTGAAACAAAAATGAATAATATCAACAACAGTATCAATATTAGTTACAATTTCAACATAGCAGTGATTAAAAATCCCTCATTGACATTATCATTAGACGTTTATAAAAAAAAGAACAATAGTGTCACAGTGGCTTACACTTGCGTCACATCTCATAAGCTTGACAACACACTGTGTCCAATATTTTCACAAAGGTAAAATACGTCATATTTTTGGTTCATTTAATAGTTAAAACAAATTTACATTATTGCAATCAGTTGATAAAACATTGTCCTTTACAATTATAAAAGCTTTTTACAAAAATCTACTACTCTGCTTGCATGTCAGCAGACTGGGGTAGATCCTGCTGAAATCCAAAGTATTAAATGAATAGAGAATCCTTTTGAATCGGGAAAAAAAAATCGTTTTTGAATCGAGAATCGTGTTGAATTGAAAAAAGAAAATGATTTTGAATCGAATTGTGACCCCAAGAATCGATATTGAATCGAATCGTGGGACACCCAAAGATTCACAGCCCTATCTATTACCATTATTGCTATGTTGTCTATTACCATTGTTGGTATATTCATTATTCCTACATTGTTGATACAAATTATTGTTACAGTGTAATAATTAGGGATGTCCGATAATGGCTTTTTGCCGATATCCGATATTCTGATATTGTCCAACTCTTTAATTACCGATACCGATATCAACCGATACCGATATATACAGCCGTGGAATTAACACATTATGCCTAATTTGGACAACCAGGTATGGTGAAGATAAGGTCCTTTTAAAAAAATAAAAAAATAAATAAAATAAGATAAATACATTAAAAACATTTTCTTGAAAAAAAAAGAAAGTAAAACAATATAAAAACAGTTACATAAAAACTAGTAATTAATGAAAATTAGTAAAATTAACTGTTAAAGGTTAGTACTATTAGTGGACCAGCAGCACACAAAATCATGTGTGCTTATGGACTGTATTGATATATATTGATATATAATGTAGGAACCAGAATATTAATAACAGAAAGAAGGAGGGAGGTTTTTTGGGTTGGTGCACTAATTGTAAGTGTATCTTGTGGTTTTTTATGTTGATTTAATAAAAAAAAACAAAAAAAAAAGATATCCCGATATTGTCTAACTCTTAATTACCGATACCGATATCAACCGATACCGATATATACAGCCGTGGTATTAACACATTATTATGCCTAATTTGGACAACCAGGTATGGTGAAGATAAGGTCCTTTAAAAAATAAAATAAAATAATAAAATAAGATAAATAAATTAAAACATTTTCTTGAATAAAAAAGAAAGTAAAACAATATAAAAACAGTTACATAAAAACTAGTAATTAATGAAAATGAGTAAAATTAGCTGTTAAAGGTTAGTACTATTAGTGGACCAGCAGCACGCACAATCATGTGTGCTTACGGACTGTATCCCTTGCAGACTGTATTGATATATATTGATATATAACGTAGGAACCAGAATATTAATAACAGAAAGAAACAACCCTTTTGTGAGAATGAGTGTGAATGGGGGAGGGAGGTTTTTTGGGTTGGTGCACTAATTGTAAGTGTATCTTGTGATTTTTAATGTTGATTTATTAAAAAAAAAAAAAAAAACGATATCCCGATATTGTCTAACTCTTAATTACCGATACCGATATCAACCGATACCGATATATACAGTCGTGGAATTAACACATTATTATGCCTAATTTGGACAACCAGGTATGGTGAAGATAAGGTACTTTAAAAAAAAATTAATAAAATAAAATAAGAAATAAATTAAAAACATTTTCTTGAATAAAAAAAGAAAGTAAAACAATATAAAAACAGTTACATAAAAACTAGTAATTAATGAAAATTAGTCAAATTAACTGTTAAAGGTTAGTACTATTAGTGGACCAGCAGCACACAAATTCATGTGTGTTTACGGACTGTATCCCTTGCAGACTGTATTGATATATATTAATATATAATGTAGGAACCAGAATATTAATAACAGAAAGAAACAACCCTTTTGTGTGAATGAGTGTAAATGGGGGAGGGAGGTTTTTTGGGTTGGTGCACTAATTGTAAGTGTATCTTGTGTTTTTTATGTTGATTTAAAAACAAACACACAAAAAAAACACGAAACCGATAATTTCCGATAATATCGGCAGGCCAATATTATCGGACATCTCTAGTAATAATTATTGGTACCTGTGGTAATGCCACTATGATACAACATCTGTATTATAATCCTTGAACAAAGTAAGAGTGAAACTCATGTGAATAATCACTGAAAGGAGAACTGGGGGTGGGATTAAATAAATTATTTTCTTCCCACTCCCTTTCAGGCAAAACTGGACAATCATGCATTACATACTATACATTACTTTTTGCACATTATTATGTGTTGTCAACTTTGTACTTTTTTATGTCATTGCCTGAAATAAATAAATAAATGAAAACAAATGAAAACTAAAACAGAATGCAAAATATACGTATATATATATATATATTTATATATGTAACAAAATGTAAGTTTTGTAAATTCCGTAAATAATTTAAATTTGGAACACAGCATCATAGTGTTCACAGCTTTTTGGTTGTTATATCGTTTAAATATATATTTGTGTTCTTGTCGACGATGACGTATCACGTATGACGTCAGCCAAAAACTTAGTCCACAAGCGAGCGAAAATGAGTAAAAAATAAAAAATAAACGCCTTTGGAGAGCTTTTTTCTAAATGGAAAAAGTCCAGAGCTCCCACTAATTCCGCGTTATCGGCAGTTATATTTTTATGCACTTATTTTTGCTGTATTTTTATGCCGCAAGTGAAAATAATTCCTCCATTAAACCGACTAATACATGTTGCCATGGGAGACGAACTAATGAGCGCTAAATATCTCGTAGACGTAGACACTTGAAGTTGCAATAACACGTACAAAACGTGTATGTACTCACCCGTGCTTGCTGCTTTGGTGTTCATGACGTCCTCCATGCTGAGAGCGATTGTGAGCGTAATTGTTCATTGCTTGATTGTGAAACAAAGTTGACTAATTAGCTTCATTTCCGGAAACTGACGTCAAGTCAACGCAGACTTCAATCATGCTGCTTTACTTGTCCTCAGACCGCTACTGCTCCCAAGTGGCCGGGTTGTTGAATTACACGCCAGGTCTCAGTTGCACAACACTGGATTTGTGCTAATTCTGAAATAGCGCTATTTTTTAAAATATCTGCTGACTCAAGATATGTTGCATTCAAACACGACTACTTGTCTGACAAACCTTTATATTGAGTTTGAGTTTATTTGGAACATGCATGCATGCATACAACATGATACATCACCATTTCCAGTTTCTCTATTCAGCATGTTCGAAAAGGAGTAGGAAGAAGCAGAGCTTATTTAATCCTACCCCTTTTCCTTTGCATAGCAGTTGCTAAAACTTTTGTTCACAATATACTCCATAAATAATAAAAAAATACAAATAAATTAATAGTTGGTCAAGTAAGTTATATTTCATATGGTGAGATGAGTAAGATTATCTAGAAAATGAATGGATGCATGACATAAATTCAGAATGTTTATCATGATTCTTTTTCTTTGTACTTTGTAAACACTTTAAGTTTGAAGGGTTTCTTGAAGTGGATCATATTAGTACTTTGTTTGATTTCTTTGCTTAATCCATTCCATAGTTTAAGTCCATATACTGATATACTGGAGGTCTTAAGTGTTGTATGAGCATACAAATGTTTTAAATTAAAATGTTCTCTAAGATTATATTTCTCCTCTTTTGTTGAGAAGAATTGTTGTACATTCTTGGCTAGCAGGTTATAGTTTGCTTTGTGTATAATTTTAGCTGTGTGCAAATTCACTATGTCGTGGAATTTCAAATTTTTTGATTCAATAAATAAGGGGTTTGTATGTTCTCTATATCCAACATTATGTATTATTCTAACTGATCTTTTTTGTAACACCGTTAATCAATTAAGTGTACTTTTGTAGTTATTTCCCCATATTTCTGCACAATACCTCAGATATGGTAACACCAGCGAGCAGTAGAGAATATAGAGTGATTATTGGTCTAGAAAATAATTTGCTTTATTCATTATTGACGTGTTTCTTGCTACTTTATGTTGTATATTTTTTATATGAGATTTCCAGTTCAATTTATCATCAATCATTATACCCAAAAATGTGTTTTCTCTTACCCTTTCAATAACTACTCCTGCTATCTGTATTTGTGTTTGACTTTCTCTTCTACTGTTACCAAATAGCATTATTTTAGTATATTAAAGTATATTAGTATATTAAAAACATTATATTAAAGATTTTTGCGACAATAAAAGTTCTAACAAACATGTGAGGGTGTGTTGATTAAATAATATTTTCCAGGCAAAGTATAATAGACAATATATCCTAAAAGAGTTTACAAAATTAGAAACATTAAAAATAAGGACAATATCCAATTCTTCCTAAAGCTAAATACATATAATTTAAAACTACTAATGGAATATACCCTACTAATAATGTTTTGAAACAAAAATGTAACATTATGGTTAACAACTGTTTAATCCGCAGTGGTTCTCAAACGTTTTTCCACCTCAGAAAAAACGTGGCTTTAAAAGTACCGTATTTTCTGCACTATAAGGCGCACCGGATTATAAGGCGCACCTTCAATGAATGGCCTATTTTAAAACTGTGTTCATATATAAGGCGCACCACATTATAAGGCGCATAGAATAGACGCTACAGTAGAGGCTGGGGTTACGTTATGCATCCTGTAGTTGCGAGACCTGTTGTGGCTCAATACTGGTCCATATATAAGGCGCACCGGATTATAAGGCGCACTGGAAGAATGTCTGTGCGCGACCCGAGGGTCCCTGGTTCAATCCCCACCTAGTACCAACCTCGTCATGTCCGTTGTGTCCTGAGCAAGACACTTCACCCTTGCTCCTGATGGGTGCTGGTTAGCGCCTTGCATGGCAGCTCCCTCCATCAGTATGTGAATGTGTGTGTGAATGGGTAAATGTGGAAGTAGTGTCAAAGCGCTTTGAGTACCTTGAAGGTAGAAAAGCGCTATACAAGTACAACCCATTTATCATTTATTATTTAGAGAAAATGAGTTTTTTTAGGAGCGCCTTATAGTGCGGAAAATACGGTGCCATCATACTGAGTAACATTAAAAATATGGTAGCGCAGTAGGCCTTAGTATTCATTAAAAACAAGGCAGATGTTTTATTTAACGAGTATACTTCATATTTATAACATTACACACAGTTTGAACAGTAACACTGTGTTTGAACATAGGAAAACAAAACACTACTTTAAACAAGTGATTCTTTAGCGTACCGCTAAGTGGTAAAATCACTGCTATAGAAGATATGAATCATTTGTTCTTGGATTGTGATACTGTACATTTATTTTGGGAGGACATCAGAGATTGGCTTAAAGGTAAAGGTATAGTGATCTCCCCTTTTACTATAGAAGAGATACCATTTGGCATATTTATTAAAGATTGCAGCAACCTAAAAAATATTATATTGGAATCCTTTTCATACACAAAAATGTGCCTTCTTTAGGTGAAGTTGGTTTAATGAATTCAAGTTATTAATTAAATGTTGGAAAATGGTTGAAAATAAAAAAAGGCCTTAAATTATCTTTATTGGATGAATTCAAGTTGTTTTAAAGAAGCCCCATTTTTATTTATTTTATTTTAATCTTGTTTGTATGGTCTCTAATGTTTACTTTTTAACATGTTTTGTCTGTATGAGGATTGTATTTCATTTGTTTTATTTTGCATTGCGATGTGGATTGCTGTGTAGAGTATCGAAGGATCGAATCGTGCAAACGCGTATGTCAAATTTGTCAATCAAATAACAAACCTGATTCTTCTTCCTGACAGTGTCAATCAAAACAAGGGGCGGGGTTAAGTAGGGACGTTGTATAGGGCCCCTGGGCTTTTGTCGAGTTTGAAGATGTTCTTTTCCTGCCATTTGAACATGCAAGTTATTAAAGAACATATCATACAAATTTAAAATAAAATTAATATAGCCATGAAATTTAAACAATAAGGTGGCTTGAATTAAATTAAAAATGTCTAAAGATTCCCTACTCCCCCTATGAAAAATGCAAAATGGTTCACTCCCCCTGGACAACTTTGAACACGCGACTTAACGTCATCAAAGGTCACCTTTAAAGTTTTCACACGCAGAGCCAACATTTTGGAACATGGAGAGATGCCAAGGTATGTTCACGTCTCAATTTTGCATCTCGTTGTGGTGCGTTCAAAGACCTATGATTAAAGTTAAAAACAGAGGCGTCACTAGGTTTTAAAAACAGTAATAATAACGAACACTAATAATAATATAAACATAATAATAAGGATGTATTATTATGATGACCGTGTCCCTCGGGAAGTCCTGTTGGGAGTGCTCTAAGAGGATGGGGTACCGGACCGACTGCTCCTTGTATGATCGGTGTCGGAGCTTGGTCCCTAAGGGTCTCCGGTTTGGTGGTTGCAGGATTAGGTCCCTGCTTTTTGCAGACAATGTGGTCCTGCTGGCTTCATCTGGGCAGGATCTTCAGCTCTCACAGCAGAGTGCGATGGGATTGGGATGAGAATCAGCACCTCCAAGTCAGAGTCTGTGGTTCTCGGGTTGGGGGAGAGCTTCAAGTACCTTGGGGTCTTGTTCACGAGTGAGGGAAGAGTGGACCGTGAGATCTGCAGAAGGATCGGTCCCCTGATGCAGACACTGTATCGGTCCGTTGTGGTGAAGGAGTTGAGCCGGAAGGAAAAGCTCTCAATTTACCTGTCGATCTACATCCCTATGCTCACCTATGGTCATGAGCTACACGACCTCAAATGATTTTCCTCCAGCGAGAGGAGCCAGATAAGGGAGTTTGGGCATTTGGTCAGAATGCCTCCCAGTTTAGGGCACGTCCGACTGGTAGGGGGCCACAGGGAGTACCCAGGACACATTGGGGGGGGACTATGTCTCGGGATCCCCCAGGAAGAGCTAGACGAAGTGGCTGGGGAGAGGGAAGTCTGTGCTTCTTTGCTTAGGCGTCTGCCCCCGTGACCTCGGATAAGTAGAAGAAGATGGATGGCATTATGATGATAACCTTACGAAAATTAGATCATCTCTACTTTACACTCCAAAGTATAGGAACATTTGACAGATACAGATTATATTTAAGTGAATAATGAGGTTATATGATTATTTATATCCATATTCTGGCCCCTTTAGAATAAATGGTCCTAACTTTTTTTTGGGAACAAAAAACAATTTTTTTTAGACATATCTAGATGTGCTCTAGTTACGTTAATTCCATCTTTAAAAAGGTTAGGTTTTTACATTTTTTTAAAAAAATCTGATTTTAACCAAAAGCGTGCAATCATTCGTTTTTTTCTCGCATGTAAACATACCAGGGGAGTATGAAGCGGTGGAGCTGGGTTTACAAGTCTTGTATGCGAGGGCCCGGAATTTGGTTCCACGTCCCAAATCAAAACTTGAGTGCAGTTAGCGTTACAGAGGCTTACATTGGTGCAAGTGTGCCTAATGCTGTGACCAGGGAGTGGATATGCATAAAAAAGCCCAGGATGGAAACCACATTGTGACAGAAACAAAAAGACGTTGATGAGTTTGTCCAGGGTGTACCTCGCCTGCCGGCCGAATGCAGCTGAGTTAGGCTCCAGCACCCCCCGCAACCGCGAAAGGGACACGCGGTAGAAAAATGGATGGATGAATGGACATCCACAGAGTAAACTACGCTGAAAGCAAACCTTATGTATGTGTTTTCTCTTCTGCAGATGCCCCACCAACCGGGAGCTCCGAGAATGGATATGTTTTCCAGGAAATGGGTTGGTAGCTCAAGTATTCTAATTTGCGTGTATTTGTGCTGATGGCTTTGAAGTGTCATGGTCTCATTCCTCAGGATATCAGTAAGGTGTTCTTTTCCATATGGCCAATTTCACATGCTGGTGGCGTGTTGGGAGGCTGATTAACGGCCAAATAACGAGGCGGGTGATCTCTAGGTCGAGGGAACAATCATCAGTCAAAACTCAGGCAGGGTTCGGGTTAATTCCCTCAATCCTCACAAAGGAGGCTTCCACCCAGGGGCCAATTGTATTTATTTGTGAGGGGCTGCAGGTGTTAACTTAAAGGGGGACTTGTTTTGGGGGAATTGTACGACAAAGCAGCCGAGCGTGAAGCTGCTGGGATGAGGATCATGAGGCCATGGTTCTCAGTCGGAAAAGGGTTGACTGCACCCCTTGGGTTCTATCATGCCAGAGGCTGTTCACCTTGGAGACCTGCTGCGAAGTTCTGCCTCAAGTGGAGGAGTTCAAGTACCTCGGGGTCTTGTTCACGAGTGAGGGAGGAATAGAACGCGAGATTGACAGACGGATTGGTGCGGCGTCTGCAGTGATGCGGTCACTGCACCGGTCTGAAGAAGGAGCTGAGCCAGAAGGCGAATCTCTCGATTTACCGGTCAGCCTACGTTCCTACCCTTGCCTATGGCCACAGGCTTTGGGTAGTGACCGAAAGGACAAGGTAAGGAATACAAGCGACAGAAATTAGTTTCCTCCGCAGGATGTCTGGGATCACCCTCTGAGATAGGGTGAGAAGCTCGGTCTCCGGGAGAGACTCAGAGTAGAGCCGCTGCGCCTTCACGTCGAAAGGAGCCAGCTGAGGTGGCTCGGGCATCTACTGTGGATGCCTCCCTGGTGATGTGTTTCGGGCATGTCCAACCGGAAGGAGACCTCGAAGCTGACCTAGAACAACGCTGGAGGGACTATGTCTCACAGCTGGCCTGGGAAAGTCTCAGTATCCCCTCTGTAGAACTCGAGGAGGTGGCTGGGGACAGGGAAGTCTGGGCATCTCTGCTTAGACCACTGCCCCCGCGACCCAGACTCGGATAACTGTACGACAAAACGGTGGATTTGTGGCCAATACAACTCTTCTCGACACAAGAGACTTCAATATTTGGGGCGATTGGCCATCGTATGAGTTCACTTGCTAGTTTTTGTCGTCGCCCTGTGGCAGGTATAACTAGCATGGTCTGAATTAGAACACGACACACAGAACCAAAAACTGGAATCGGCCCAAATATTTCAAAAGTCACACCCGCAAACCAAAATAACGGACTACTTCGTACAGTACAGGTTCTTTGGCTTTTTGATGTGTGCCACTCTTTCCTGCCAATATGACACTGGTGGCAGGTATTGGTCACTCTGCTTTTGGGCGGGGGGCTTGACCCTAAATGCCAGGGTGACTAAAACATTAAGTCAACTCCCCGATGCCTCAAGAGCAGCGCTGGTCAGGGGCTCGGGAGCCTTGGCTAGCTTAGTGTGCTGGTGTGACAAGTGGTCGTCCCGTGCAGTCTAGGGCGCAAACCAGAGACCACAAATCCCCACTGATTACGAGTTGATTCCAGCACTGCTAATGAGCTGAACACCCCAGCAAAGAATATAAAAAAATGGTTAAAAAAAATGTGTGCAGCTTGCAACAGGATAATATCTGGACCCCGCTAGTGTGAAGGAATTGAGTTTGAACTTTATCCACAGCACTGAAGGATGGAGAGCAAGAAGAGGATTATGGGAAGAATTCGGCCGAAAGCATCTATGACAGCCAGAACGAACTCAGCGGGCCAGGTGTGTACCGTGCATTACACAGGGTGATAGCTGGGGTCACAGCTTAGTACAACATAATCAAAGACGTCATTTAAGATAGGGGAACAAGTCCCCTTCACTTGTTCAAAAGGCGGATTAATGTCCTAAAATAATGCAGCGCTAATGAATAGAAACAAGTCAAACACTTGTGCCAGGTGGAAAACCACCCGCTAAGACCAAAGCCTGTCCCTTAAGACCGCCCACAAGCTCATTGATTGACAGCATGCAGCAGCTGACCAATCAGTGGTCAAGATAAGGGCGAGTCGCGAAAGGGAGGAGAACTAGAGAGATAGACATGTTTTATGTATAATAAAAATAATACAGGTATTAACAGGAAACTCTTGGTGTCTAGCGGTTATAGTGTGCGATCATGAAGTCCAGAGCAGAAAATTGCTGGATCAATCCCCGTCAATAACATAAACACATTCAAATGGTGGATAGCCCACAACTGTTTTTTTGTTCAGTGTGTAATTTTGCACTAAAAATAAATAATAATTTGCAGTATTTGTAATAATGCAAAACATGCATCTAAACAAACTTAGGTTGGAGTCAAATAGTATTACAATTGTATCACACAGATGAATCCATCAAACCACACCCCCTTTTGAGCCACGCCCTCTGTGTGTATATATATATATATATATATATATATATATATATATATATATATATATATATATATAGATTTTTTTTTTTTTCTTGCATCTGACTCATACTTTTTCAAATTAAGAGGATTTTACTTTCTGATCCAATTCAAGTTCTGACCCCAAGTTTTGTAAAGGTTTCTGTAAACGATGTAACCGAATGTACTGTTTTATTGGCAGAAGGAGAAGGGCCAGGGTTTGGTCTTCTTAACACAACAAGGAAGGTAAGGAAATGGGATTTTGTCTAAATATATATTAGCTAGTGCTGTCCCGATCCGATATGGATATTGGCTATGGATATTTTCAGCAAAAAAAAAAACAAGTATGAGAAGACATCGGCTTGGATCTAAAATCTGCGATATGAGAGTTTATTTTGTGCAAAGACATTGAAACAACGTTGAGAACCTGTTGAATTAGGTCCTGACATTGAGCAACTCAAACATAACACTGAAACAACATGCTTTTTGACGACGTTTCATCAATGTTGGGTTCTGACCTTGATTTGACCATTGAAATTTGGTCATTTTCAGACAAAAAGTCTACAACACAAAACCAACGTTGAAACAACATGTTTTTTGACGACGTTTATTCAATGTTGGGTTCTGATGTTGCTTTGACCATTGCATTTTGGTCATTTCCCAATATTCTACAACACAAATACAACATTGAAACATGCTTTTTGACAACGTTTATTCAATGTCAGGTTCTGACGGTGATGTGACCATTGAATTTTGGTCGTTTCCCAACCAAAATGCAACAACACTAATACAACGTTGAAACATGTTTTTTGACAACGTTTATTCAATGTCAGGTTGTGACGTTGATTTGACCATTGATTTTTGGTCATTTCCCAACCAAAAGTCTACAACACAAATACGTTGGAATAGCATGCTTTTTTACAACGTTTAATCAATGTCGGGTTCTGACGTTGATTTGACCATTGAATTTTGGTCATTTCCAAACCAAAATGAACACAAATACATCGTTGAAACATTATTTTTAAACAACGTTTATTCAATGTCAGGTTGTGACATTGATTTGATCATTGAAATTTGGTCATTTCCCCAACAAAATTCTACAACACAAATACGTTGAAATAGCATGCTTTTTGACAACGTTTAATCAATGTCGGGTTCTGACGTTGATTTGACCATTGAATTTTGGTAATTTCCAAACCAAAATGAACACAAATACATCGTTGAAACATTATTTTTAAACAACGTTTATTCAATGTCAGGTTGTGACATTGATTTGACCATTGAAATTTGGTCATTTCCCCACCAAAATTATACCACACAAATACAACGTTGAAACATGCTTTTGTCAACATTTAATCAGTGTTGGGTTCTGACGTTGATTTGACCATTGAATTTTGGTCATTTCCAGACCAAAATTAACACAAATACAACGTTGAAACATGATTTTTGACAACGTTTATTCAATGTCAGGTTGTGACATTGATTTGACCATTGAAATTTGGTCATTTCCCCCAAAAAAATTCTACCACACAAATACAACGTTGAAACATGCTTTTGTCAACGTTTAATCAGTGTTGGGTTCTGACGTTGATTTGACCATTGAATTTTGGTCATTTCCAGACCAAAACTCTACAACACAAATACGTTGAAACAACATGCTTTTTGACAACGTTTAATCAATGTCGGGTTCTGACGTTGATTTGACCATTGAATTTTGGTCATTTCCAAACTAAAATTAACACAAATACAACGTTGAAACATGATTTTTGACAATGTTTATTCAATGTCAGGTTGTGACATTGATTTGACCATTGAAATTTGGTCATTTCCCCACCAAAATTATACCACACAAATACAACGTTGAAACAACATGCTTTTGTCAACGTTTAATCAGTGTTGGGTTCTGACGTTGATTTCACCATTGAATTTTGTTCGTTTCCAGACCAAAATTCTACAACACAAATACGTTGAAACAACATGCTTGTGTCAACGTTTAATTAACGTCAGGTTGTGGCGTTAATTTGACCATTGAATTTTGTCTCAACTTACAAATACAACTATTTTGCAACGTTGTTTCAACGTCAGTTTTAAAGGACATGTATATATAATCAACGTTGTATCAATGTCGTGTGCCTGCCGGGATTCCAGCCCACAAAATAATAAAAGTAGCTACTAAGATTCGTACTGATATATCGTATTTAATATCGGTATGAGTTCCAATATCGGTAGTGCAAGAGTTGTATCGGGACACCGCTATAATTAGCCCTGAATTGATACAGTGAATAAAGACCTTAAGTAACATTAATCCCTCCCCCCGCCTTCCAAATAGTACGTGAAGCCGATGGACTTCCACGAGGAGGTCCGGCCCCACAGAGACCTGGACGCCTTCCTGGTCGAGGCGAGCATTCTCCTGGACGAGGACGCCGCCACGCTGGACGAGGTCCTGAGGCGCATGTTGAGCAGCGTGGCGGAGGACACCCGTGATGGGAGCTGTGACGTGGACCAGGTCATGGGCTCGCTGTTCACAGACAAGGGCAGGAGGGAGCTGAACGGTAAGAAGATGACAAACCGACTTCCGCCCGAGGGCAGCTGGGATAGGCTCCAGCGCCTCTGCGACCCCGAGAGGGACAAGCGGTAGAACATGGATGGATGGAAGATGACCAACACTCAGAAAGTGACGTTAAAGCTTGGTTTTTTTCCCGTCTTTGTTTCCCCGACAGTCCATCTTCTGTCAGAGACCATTCAGGGGGTGACTTCCACGGCCACTGGCATTCATTATCAGCAGTCCTGGCTCTGTATTCTGTGAGTACATGGCCGTAACCTTGGCTTTAAAGTGCGGACTCTGCAGTCGGGGCAGTGCCCCATATTTGTTTTCACTTTTGAGTAATCATTGTACTCTGCAGCAGGGGCCATGTCCTGCTGGAACCAGCAGAGGATGTCATTTCTAGAGATTGACACCCGGATATTTAGACGGAATAGTCTGTGTACGAACCACTGAAAAGGAGTCGACGCAGGGCTATTCTGGTCTAGACCAGGGGTGTCAAATGTGCGGCTCGTAGTTATTTTTGTAACGCTTTTGTGCTAATTTTGCAGGTATACACCTCAGCGTCAAATATTTTGTTACTTGACAAACGATAGTCTGCCTTGAGATGGGTAGATCGTGAGTTCAAACCCCGGCCGAGTCATACCAAAGACTATAAAAATGGGACCCATTACCTCCCTGCTTGGCACTCCGCATCAAGGGTTGGAATGGTGGGTTAAATCACCAAAAATGATTCCCAGGCGCGGCCACCTCTGCTGCTCACTGCTCCCCTCACCTCCCAGGGTGTGATCAAGGGTGATGGGTCAAATGCAGAGAATAATTTCGCAACACCTAGTGTGTGTGTGACAATCACTTAACTTGTTAGCATGTTAAGGTTAGTATTAGAGATGTCTGATAATATCGGCCTGCCGATATTATCGGCCGATAAATGCTTTAAAATGATGATCGGAAATGATCGGTATCGTTTTTTTTAATTATCGGTATCGTTTTTAAAAAAAAAAATTTATTAAATCAACATAAAAAAATACAAGATACACTTACAATTAGTGCACCAACCCAAAAAACCTTCCTCCTCTATATACACTCATTCACACAAAAGAGTTGTTTCTTTCTGTTATTAATATTCTGGTTCCTACATTATATATCAATATATATCAATACAGTCTGCAAGGGATACAGTCTGCAAGCACACATGATTGTGCGTGCTGCTGGCCAACTAATAGTACTAACTTTTAACAGTTAATTGTACTCATTTTCATTAGAGATGTCCGATATTATTGGCCGATAAATGCGTTAAAATGTAATATCGGAAATTATCGGTATCGTTTTTTTTATTATTGGTATCGGTTCTTAGGGGGAAAAAAATGGCTCCCGCACACTTTAATTTGTCAGTCTGTAGCCCTCAGTGGAAAACGTTTGGGCACTCCCGGTCTAGACAGCTGGCAACAGAAGCAAGTACATCTAACTTTACTGTACCGAAATTTTACTTAAAACCGAGGTATGCAACAAATCAAGAGTATGGCGTAGTACAGTCGTGGTCAAAAGTTGACATACACTTGTAAAGAACATAATGTCATGGCTGTCTTGAGTTTCCAATCATTTCTACAACTCTTATTTTTTTTGTGATAAGAGTGATTGGAGCACATACTTGTTGGTCACGAAAAACATTCATGAAGTTTGGTTCTTTTATGAATTTATTATGGGTCTACTGAAAATGTGACCAAATCTGCTGGGTCAAAAGTATACATACAGCAATGTTGATATTTTGGCAAGTTTCACTGCAATAAGGCGCTTTTGGTAGCCATCCACAAGCTTCTGTTTGAATTTTTGATCACTCCTCTTAACAAAATTGGTGCAGTTCAGCTAAATGTGTTGGCTTTCTGACATGGACTTGTTTCTTCAGCATTGTCCACACATTGTACGAACTTTGTCCGCACATTGTACGAATTGTCCGCATTGTCCAGGACTTTGGGAAGGCCATTCTAAATCCTTAATTCTAGCCTAATTCAGCCATTCCTTTACCTTTACTGGGGTCATTGTCCTTTTGGAACACCCAACTGCGCCCAAGACCCAACCTCCGGGCTGATGATTTTAGGTTGTCCTGAAGAATTTGGAGGTAATCCTCCTTTTTCATTGTCCCATTTAAAGCACCAGTTCCTTTGGCAGGAAAAGAGGCCCAGAGCATCATACTACCACCACCATGCTTAACGGTAGGCATGGTGTTCCTGGGATTAAAGGCCTCACCTTTTCTCCTCCAAACATATTGCTGGGTATTGTGGCCAAACAGCTCCATTCTTGTTTCATCTGACCACAGAACTTTCCTCCAGAAGGTCTTATCTTTGTCCATGTGATGTCAGATGAAACAAAAATGAAAATCTGAAAACATACCTCTTTTTTTTACATTGCTGACGTAGTCGTGTGCTAACTAACAGGCGTTACTTTCCCGGTCAGCTGCAAGGTGAAGAGCCTGCAGAAACGCCATGTCTGCATCGCACGTCTGGAGAGGCCCCAGAACTGGGGGGTCAACTGCTGCGAGGCGCGCTACGTCGTCCTCATCCTGGCCCCGCACAGAACAGTAAAAACCCCGTGAAGTAGTGCACTTCCTACCGCAAACCTCTTCTGACCGCTTCCATCCTCCCCTTGACAGAAAAGCACAAAGTCTGCCATCGAACTGGGAAGAACATTCGCCACCATGTTCTCAGACATTTCCTTCAGACAGAAACTTCTAGAGACCAAGACCCGGGAGGAGTTCAAGCAAGAACTGGTCCGCCAGCGACAGCAGCTGTCCATGGTCAGGGTGAATCCCGTAGTCGAGGACGTGGATGACTCCGATCCACGGAAAGGCAAAGCACTTAAGGTATGGCTAAAGACCGGATAACAGTAAACCCGCATGTTCTCTCAAAGTCCTTCCCGCGGTTTAGCGCTGCAGCCAGGCATGCAAATACTGTATGAGGAGCCACCAAGTGCCAAATGATGTGATTATCCCGAGTCCGCAATGCGCTATCCGGACCTGGGGAGCGAGAGGCAGATGGGTTGGATAACAAGTCTGCCAAGTCTGCCTGGCAGCAGAACATGTGCAGACTAAGTGTTTCATGGTGTCCACTGTGGACATGGAGAAAGTGGTGTTGGGGAGAAGAAAGGTTCTATTGGTAGTGCGCCATATTGTGGTTCTACCAAGTTCCTTTAAACCACAGCAGAACTTTATACATAGAGAAGGTCCTTGAAGACAGCAGAGAGGACCTTCAACTCGTAGGTGAATAAAAACTGCAAAGCTCTTCTATAATATTGACGATCTTTGACTCGCTCTTTTGCAATTGGTCTCCAAAGGTTTTCCCGTCACAAAGAGTATCTTTGACTAGCATTTTGCTGTGTATGCCTAAAAACAACAGAGCACCCGTGTCATACAGAGGATCTTTGACTAGCATTTTTGTGATATGTCCTCAAAAACAGCATCGCGCTGATGTCTTATTGAGGGTCTTTGACTAGCGCTTTTGCAATAAGTCCTCAAAAACAGCATCGCGCTGACATCTTATTGAGGGTCTTTGACTAGCGTTTTTGCAATAAGTCCTCAAAAACAGCATTGCGCTGATGTTATATTGACGGTCTTTGACTAGCGTTTTTGTGATAGGTCCTCAAAAACAGCGTCACACTGATGTCATATTGAGTGTCTTTGACAAGCGTTTTTGTAATAGCTCCTCAAAAACAGCATCGTGCTGATGTCATATTGAGGGTGTTTGACTAGTGTTTTTGCAGTAGGTCCTCAAAAACAGCATCGCACTGATGTCATATTGAGGGTCTTTGATTAGCGTTTTTTGCAGTAGGTCCTCAAAAACAGCATCGCACTGATGTCATATTGAGGGTCTTTGACTAGTGTTATTGCAGGTCTTCAAAAACAGAATCGCGCTGATGTCATTGAGTGTCTTTGACTTGTGTTTTTGCAGTAGGTCCTCAAAACAGCATCGCGCTGATGTCATGTAAAGGGTCTTTGACTCGTGTTTTTGCAGTAGATCCTCAAAAACAGCATTGCACTGATGTCATATTGAGGGTCTTTGACTCATGTTTTTGCAGTAGGTCCTCAAAAACAGCATCGCACTGATGTCATGTTGAGGGTCTTTGATTAGCGTTTTTTGCAGTAGGTCCTCAATAAAAGCATAACACTGATGTCTTGAGGGTCTTTGACTAGTGTTATTGCAGTAGGTCCTCAAAAACAGCATCGCGCTGATGTCATATTGAGTGTCTTTGACTAGCGTTTTTGTAGTAGCTCCTCAAAAACAACATCGTGCTGATGTCATATTGATGGTGTTTGACTAGAGTTTTTGCAGTAGGTCCTCAAAAACAATATCGCACTGATGTCATATTGAGTGTCTTTGACTAGCGTTTTTGTAGTAGCTCCTCAAAAATAGCATCCCGCTAATGTCATATTGAGGGTCTTTGACTAGCATTTTCGCAGTAGGTCCTCAAAAACAACATTGCACTGATGTCATATTGAGGGTCTTTGATTAGCGTTTTTGCAGTAGGTCGTCAAAAAAAGCATCGCACTGATGTCTTGAGGGTCTTTGACTAGCATTTTTGCAGTAGGTCCTCAAAAACAGCATCGCGCTGATGTCTTATTGACGGTCTTTGACTAGTGTTATTGCAGTAGGTCCTCAAAAACAGCATCGCGCTGATGTCTTATTTAGGGTCTTTGACTAGCGTTATTGCAGTAGGTCGTCAAAAAAAGCATCGCACTGATGTCTTGAGGGTCTTTGACTAGCCTTTTTGCAGGAGGTCATTGTAGAATTGCAGACTCTATTAGTGATGTTCAAACCTAGAAATAAAGTTCTTCCGAAGGACTTCCAAAAGTTATTTGTGTTCACGTCTGAAGATGAGAACCACAGAAGGCCGTATGATTTTAAACATCCAAGAGTGCGAACAAATTTGCAGAAAATGTGCTTGTCTGTTGCTGGTGTGAAAGCATGGAATTCTCTAGACAAAGACTTAAAAAGTTGCAGAATATCTTTGAATTTAAAAAGAATTACAAAAAGAGACAACTGGAATTATATCAAACTGATTTTTGATTTTGATTGGACGTGTCATTTTGAAAATGCTTAAACAAAAATTAAAAAGTATGTTGGAGTTGGGGTGTTGGTGGAGGGAACAGTGATAAAGTCATCTAAAATAATTGGTGTTAAAAAGGGGACAGATACATATAAGAATAGTATTCTTCCATCTGCTCCTTTCTGATCATGGAAATCTGTGGATTTTAACCTCTGTTTTTTACAGAAAAAAGTTGCAAGACTTTTACTGTTTTTTTTTTTTTAATTATTATTATTTTTACAACATATTATTGTAAATCAAAATGCAGTACCGCTGTTTAATTTTATTTTGGCAACTCAGCTGCTGTCATGATCCGTGGTCGGATCATGTTTTGTTTAGTTATGTTTGGTTAATTTTGGACTCCTTTAGTTATTGCTTGTGCACCTGTGAGTTTGTTTCGTCACCATGGTTACTTATTATTTTCACCTGCCGCTTGTGTTCTCGACGCGCACCTGTTTTTCATCACTGACACTATTTAAGTCTGCCTTTCTGTTCACTCGTCCTGTGCTCCTTGTTTGCGGTAAGCTACATCACGTTGGTTTGTTTTTTCATGTTCCAGAGTTCTGTGCTAAGTTTAACTTTAGCTTCCCGTGCGTTCGGCACGTTTTTCTTTTGCTTGTTTTCTGTTTGCCATGATTTATGTAAATAAATCATATCTTACCCTCACGTCTTTGTCCGGAGTGTCCGTGTTGCACGGAAGGAACGATCCCGCATAAATATGCGACCCCCACGTGACAGAAGGAGCACAGCAGACAGTTCCTTCGCCCCGGGCTTCGAGGAGATGGAGACGCACTGGCGAGGACGGAAGCCAGCCAAAAAGGTTTTTCGCCGCCAAAATGCGTCGCTCCCCCAAACTCCTCTTCCGAACAGCAAGTCACCACAAACGGCTCAGTCTTCCTCCCCTCAGTTGTTTGGTAATCCAGTTACTCATTTTGCTAAACAATTTTTAGATTGGGCTGCAAGCCAAATTACCATGAACTCTGACAACAACATAACGCCATCCATTTTGAATGACGTCACTCCGCCCACTTCCGATGACATCACTGAAACGGCGCGCGGCGATGACATCATTCCGCCGGCGTCAAGGGAAGATTCTGATCTGGATTTTTTTTTTCTTCCATCTGTCTCCCTTTATCAGCCACCTCCTAATGACTTTTTTCCAAAAATAAAGTACCATCAGGACACTTTTTCTGAAAATAGATTCTGTCAACTTCAATCACCTCCGCCCCCAGTGACTCTGACTCCGCCCCTAAGGACTCTAGCCCCGCCCACGTCAAGGACTTTTTCCCTCTTTCCGCCCACACAACCCCAGGTGGGGGATAAAAAAACAAAACAATTTGGACAATTTAATGGGGAAGTTTCTGCCCTCCTCCACCCACCCCTACAGAGAGTTCCAGACCGCAGGGAGCGCGTCTGGTATCCGCCCCTTGAGGGGGGGGGCTGGGGTCGGGAGCTGTGTTGGTGGGGTGGCTCGGCATCACCATGCCAAGCCACAGCCTCCAGCACGGCCGCCACCACCAGTCTTCCGACCTGTCAAGCTACAGCCTCCCTCACGGCCGCCACCACCAGTCTACCGACCTGTCAAGCCACAGCCTCCAGCACAACCGCCCTCACCAGTCTACCGACCCGTCAAGCCACAGCCTCCAGCACGACCGCCCTCACCAGTCTTCCGACCTGCCAAGCCGCAACCCCCAGCTAGGCCACCTCCACCTGCACCAAGGCTAGCACCTGTCGCCGCACCAAGGCTAGCACCAGCTCCACCACGCCAAGTTCCTCGCCAAGCTCCGGTACCAGCTCCACGACGCCAAGCTCCGGCACCAGGTCCACGACGCCAAGCTCCGGTACCAGCTCCACGACGCCAAGCTCCGGTACCAGCTCCACGACGCCAAGCTCCGGTACCAGCTCCACGACGCCAAGCTCCGGTACCAGCTCCACGACGCCAAGCTCCGGTACCAGCTCCACGACGCCAAGCTCCGGTACCAGCTCCACGACGCCAAGCTCCGGTACCAGCTCCACGACGCCAAGCTCCGGTACCAGCTCCACGACGCCAAGCTCCGGTACCAGCTCCACGACGCCAAGCTCCGGTACCAGCTCCACGACGCCAAGCTCCGGTACCAGCTCCACGACGCCAAGCTCCGGTACCAGCTCCACGACGCCAAGCTCCGGTACCAGCTCCACGACGCCAAGCTCCGGTACCAGCTCCACAAGTCCAAGACCAAGACCCTCCACGCCAAGACCAAGACCCACACCAAGACCAAGACCCACACCAAGACCCGCCATGCCAAGACCAAGACCCGCCATGCCAAGACCAAGACCCGCCATGCCAAGACCAAGACCCGCCATGCCAAGACCAAGACCCGCCATGCCAAGACCAAGACCCACGCCTAGACCAAGACCAAGACCCACGCCTAGACCAAGACCAAGACCCACGCCGAGCTTCGCCGCCGGACGCGCCACGCCGAGCTTCGCCGAGCTTCGCCGCCTGACTTGCCACGCCGAGCTGCCACGCCTGCCAAGTTGACGGCGCGCCTGTCTCCTCGTCGGCCACGGATATGGCCGCTACCTGGTCGTCCGCCACGCCAAGTGCGCCCACCTCCCAGTCGGCCACAAATGTGGCCAATCCCTGGGCGCCCGCCTCGCCTGCTGCAGCGGCGTTCCACTCGCCGCCGCCACTTGACTTTGCCTCGGTGGATTCGGGGCCACTTGGGCTGGCGACCCACCGCCATGTCCCCCTCCCGCCCTCCCATGACTATTGATCTTTGGGTTTTTTTAGGACATCTAGAATCTGTCCTTAAGGGGGGGGCTCTGTCATGATCCGTGGTCGGATCATGTTTTGTTTAGTTATGTTTGGTTAGTTTTGGACTCCTTTAGTTATTGCTTGTGCACCTGTGAGTTTGTTTCGTCACCATGGTTACTTATTATTTTCACCTGCCGCTTGTGTTCTCGACGCGCACCTGTTTTTCATCACTGACACTATTTAAGCCTGCCTTTCTGTTCACTCGTCCTGTGCTCCTTGTTTGCGGTAAGCTACATCACGTTGGTTTGTTTTTTCATGTTCCAGAGTTCTGTGCTAAGTTTAACTTTAGCTTCCCGTGCGTTCGGCACGTTTTTCTTTTGCTTGTTTTCTGTTTGCCATGATTTATGTAAATAAATCATATCTTACCCTCACGTCTTTGTCCGGAGTGTCCGTGTTGCACGGAAGGAACGATCCCGCATAAATATGCGACCCCCACGTGACAGCTGCCAGTTTTTTACCATAATAGAATGGTAAAAAAAATAATTAATTCATAAACAATTAATTAATTTGCCTATGAATTTAAATATTTAAAACAATTAAAAATGACTAAGAGTTAAACAAAATCTGTGGATTTTAACCTCAGTTTTTTACAGAAAAAAGTTGCCAGACTTTTAATGTATTTTTTTAAATTATTATTATTTTTACAACATATTGTAAATCGAAATGCAGTACCGCTGTTTAATTTTATTTTGGCAATTCAGCTGCCAGTTTTTAACCATAATAAAATGGTAAAAAAATCATTAATTCATAAACAATTCATTAATTTGCCTATGAATTTAAATATTACAAAAAATAAAAAATAAAATTACGTAAAGAGTAAAAAATTACCTGCAGATTTTAACCTCTGTTTTTTACAGAAAAAAGTTGCCAGAATTTTCCTGTTTTTTTTTAATTATTATTATTTTTACAACATATTATTGTAAATCGAAATACAGTACAGCTGTTTAATTTTATTTTTGCAACTCAGCTGCCAATTTTTTACAATAATAAAATGGTAAAAAATTCATTCATTCATAAACAATTAATTTGAAGAATATGAAGTGATTTTTGGTCTAGAACATGTTTTGCTTTATTCATTATTGACGTTTACATGAGATTTACAGTTATTTTTATCATCTATTATTGCACCCAAAAATGTGTTTTCTTTTACCCTTTCTACATCTACTTGGTGTATTTGTATTTGTGGTTGACTTTCTCTTCCACTGTTACCAAATAGCATTATTTTAGTCTTACTGAGATTCAAAGATAGTCTGTTTTTGTCAAACCATCTTTTTAATTTGTTCTTTTCTTCTGTTATTATTTCTATTATCTTCTGAACAAAATGCTGTTGTATTATCTGCAAATAATACTAACCTTAAGTCCTTTGTAACTTTACAAATGTCATTTATATAGAGATTGAACAATTTTGGTCCGAGTATTGATCCCTGAGGTACGCCACTAGATAGTTTTAGCTCTGTGGAAGTGTGTTCGCCTATCTTCACGTATTGCTTCCTGTTGGTTAATTAGCTTCTTACCCAGTTCATGTGGTCCTTGTTTCCATTGCAGTGGAAAGAGTTCTTCAAAGCCGGTAAAGGTGTTTACGACGACCTCCGCCGCCGCCTGCCCCTCTACCCTTCGGACTACACGGACGGTGGGTGGTAAATGCTGCTGGCGGTCTTCGCTTCACTTCAGAGATTGTTCTTTAAAGGCCTACTGAAATGCGATTTTCTTATTTAAACGGGGATAGCAGGTCCATTCTATGTGTCATACTTGATCATTTCACGATATTGCCATATTTTTGCTGAAAGGATTTAGTAGAGAACATCGACGATAAAGTTCGCAACTTTTGGTCGCTGATAAAAAAGCCTTGCCTGTACCGGAAGTAGCAGACGATATGCGCGTGACGTCACAGGTTGTGGAGCTCCTCACATCTGCAAATTGTTTACAATCATGGCCACCAGCAGCGAGAGCGATTCGGACCGAGAAAGCGACGATTTCCCCATTAGTTTGAGCGAGGATGAAAGATTTGTGGATGAGGAAAGTGAGAGTGAAGGGCTAGAGGGCAGTGGGAGCGATTCAGATAGGGAAGATGCTGTGAGAGGCGGGTGGGACCTGATATTCAGCTGGGAATGACTAAAACAGTAAATAAACACAAGACATATACATACTCTATTAGCCACAACACAACCAGGCTTATATTTAATATGCCACAAATTAATCCCGCATAACAAACACCTCCCCCCTCCCGTCCATATAACCCGCCAATACAACTCAAACACCTGCACAACACACTCAATCCCACAGCCCAAAGTACCGTTCACCTCCCCAAAGTTCATACAGCACATATATTTCCCCAAAGTCCCCAAAGTTACGGACGTGACATACACATAGCGGCACGCACGTACGGGCAAGCGATCAAATGTTTGGAAGCGTACTCACGGTACCGCATCTGCGCATCCAACTCAAAGTCCTCCTGGTAAGAGTCTCTGTTGTCCCAGTTCTCCACAAGCCAATGGTAAAGCTTGACTGTCATCTTTCGGGAATGTAAACAATGAAACACCGGATGTGTTTGTGTTGCTGCAGCCACCCGCAATACACCGCTTCCCACCTACAGCTTTCTTCTTTGCTGTCTCCATTGTTCATTAACAAATTGCAAAAGATTCACCAACACAGATGTCCAGAATACTGTGGAATGTTGCGATGAAAACAGACGACTTAATAGCTGGCCACCATGCTGTCCCAAAATGTCCTCCACAATCCGTGACGTCACGCGCAGGCGTCATCATACCGAGACGTTTTCAGCAGGATATTTTGCGCTTAATTTAAAATTGCACTATACTAAGCTAACCCGGCCGTATTGGCATGTGTTGCAATGTTAAGATTTCATCATTGATATATAAACTGCGTGGTCGGTAGTAGTGGGTTTTAGTAGGCCTTTAACACCACTTTGACCACTGAAGGTATCATCGGGAAAGACCGCTGTCTGCTCAAGTACACGACCACCGCCATTTTCCTCTACATCGCCATCCTGCTGCCCGCCATCGCCTTCGGCTCTCTGAACGACGAAAGCACACGAGGGGAAATAGGTGGTGTTAAAATGTCACACCTCACAATGACGGCCACCGGGTGGTGTGATAAAAAGACTGACAACCGGGGCCACGTGTCTTTCTCAGATGTTCAGAAGACCATTGTCGGCCAGAGCATCGGCGGTGTGATCTACGCCTTATTCGCCGGCTCCCCGCTTGTCATTCCGTTGACCACCGCGCCGCTCGCCATCTTCATTAGCGGTACGTACTTCTACATCTACTGTACACCCGGGCTATTCAACTTGCCCAATTCCAGTTCACTTCAAAACATGGGAGACAAACATTTTTGCAGCACATTCCTAAAAACAGTAGAGTGCTGGTGTTGCAAAGAGGAACTTGGACCACACATTTGCAGATCCTTGCATTGACATGTCAACCTTGCTAGCAAACACTGGGGTCCAAACTTGTGATTTACATAAGTGAGGCGTTCCTCAAGGCACCGCTTTAAGTCCTCTCCTTTTTGGCAGTTACATTTTTTTTGTAATGTCTTTTATGTAAGTAAAATGTTGCTGTAGGTTGTTTACTTCAGATCTAGTCAGTAGTTGTTTAACTTCTTTAGTTCAACTAGTGGTGTTCCTCAAGGTTCCATCTTAGGTCCTCTCCATTTCATCGTCTTGACCTATTCAACTGGTGGCCTTCGAGTTCAGTTCAATTAACCTTTTTTGCAGAAGAACCTTAAAAACACTTGAGTGCTGTCATAGAGATGATCTTTGACTAGTTTTTTGCAGAAGATCCTTAAAGGCAAACTTATTTATTTTGCCTATCGTTCACAATCATTATGAGACAAGAACACACACCTTTTTTTTTTTTTAGGATTTTAAAGATGAAGATGCAGCTAATGGAAGTCACCGTTGTAGCCTTCAAAGCCTCTAAAACAACTTCAAAACCTTCCAGCAACATTTTATATACACACTGCAAGTATATATGTCTAATATAGTAAGAGAAACCTTCATAACAATATGTAATATGTTTTATATACACGCTGCAAGTATATATATAATGTAGTAACAGACACCTTCATAACAATAAGTAATATGTTTTATATACACACTGCAAGTATATATATAATGTAGTAACAGACACCTTCATAACAATATGTAATATGTTTTATATACACACTGCAAGTATATATATAATGTAGTAACAGACACCTTCATAACAATAAGTAATATGTTTTATATACACACTGCAAGTATATATGGAATGTAGTAAGCGACACCTTCATAACAATATGTAATATGTACAATATACACACTGCAAGTATATATATAATGTAGTAACAGACACCTTCATAACAATAAGTAATATGTTTTATATACACACTGCAAGTATATATATAATGTAGTAACAGACACCTTCATAACAATAAGTAATGTTGTATATACACACTGCAAGTATATATATAATGTAGTAACAGACACCTTCATAACAATAAGTAATATGTTTTATATACACACTGCAAGTATATATGTAATGTAGTAACAGACACCTTCATAACAATAAGTAATATGTTTTATATACACACTGCTAGTATATATATAATGTAGTAACAGACACATTCATAACAATATGTAATATATTTTATATACACTGCAAGTATATATATAATGTAGTAACAGACACCTTCATAACAATATGTAATATTTACAATATACACAATGCAAGTATATATATAATGTAGTAACAGACACCTTCATAACAATAATGTAATATGTTTTATATACACACTGCAAGTATATATGTAATGTAGTAACAGACACCTTCATAACAATAAGTAATGTTTTATATACACACTGCAAGTATATATATAGTGTAGTAACAAACACCTTCATAACAATAAGTAATATGTTTTATATACACACTGCAAGTATATATATAATGTAGTAACAGACACCTTCATAACAATAAGTAATGTTTTATATACACACTGCAAGTATATATAAAATGTTGTAAGCGACACCTTCGTAACAATATGTAATATGTACAATATGCACACTGCAAGTATATATATATAATGCAGTAACAGACACCTTCATAACAATAAGTAATGTTTTATATACACACTGCAAGTATATACATAATGTAGTAACAGACACCTTCATAACAATAAGTAATGTTTTATATACACACTGCAAGGATATATATAATGTAGTGACAGACACTTTCTTAACAATAAGTAATATGTTTTATATACACACTGCAAGTATATATGTAATGTAGTAACAGAAACCTTCATAACAATAAGTAATATTTTTTATACACACACTGCAAGTATATATATAATGTAGTAACAGACACCTTCATAATATGTAATATGTTTTATATAAACACTGCAAGTATATATATAATGTAGTAACAGACACCTTCATAACATAATGTAATGTTTTATACACACACTGCAAGTATATATGTAATGTAGTAACAGACACCTTCATAACAATTTGTAAAATGTTTTATATACACTGCAAGTATATATATAATGTAGCAACATACACCTTCATATTAATATGTACAATGTACACACTGCAAGTGTATGTATATATATATATATATATATAGATGTAATATAGTAACAGACACCTTCATAACAATATGTAACATGTACAATATTTACCCTATTTTGATCATTTTAATCATTTCCGGGACTGATTTTTTTCCGCACATTGATTTGTTTCCATAGCAACACACTTCCGACTTCTGTCAACAAATGTGTGTTTCTAATTGCGGAAACAAACGCACGCGTTTTCTAGTCATGGCAGAATCGATAAACAACGAAGACGACTATTTTTGGACAAATGAGGATTCATAGCATTATATTTTTGAAGCTGAATATACGGAGGATGAACTGCTGCTTCTAGAAGCGAGCACGAAGGAAGAGTGAGACGTTGGAGCAGACGGACGCCGAGCGAGTGAGGTGAAAGTGATTTGAAGCTGTAAATGTGGAATTTGGATCCAAGCTATTTCGACATAAATGGAGTGCTTACACAAATAAACCGAAAAAACGTCCTCGGCCAGCTGGACCAAACGCACAACTGTCCATCCAGTAAGTCACTTTAATATCATTCATGATACAAGCAGCACATCATGTGTGTTATTAAAACTTTAGTCCATACACTGTCTGGCTAGCTTAGTACAAACAAAACATGAAATAATACTTTACTGTAATATGATTGTTCATGTTTTTCAGTCAGTACAGATTGGTGTCTTGTCGCATTGTGTTGTGCATTACAAACTCAAACGTGTTTCGTGTTGTAGATGCTGGGGTATCCCTTTCCGTAGCTAGCTTTTACGGCTAATACCGAAGCATGCCGATGCGTTACAACGCTACAAAAATAGTTCCTCAGTGTTCACTCTTACAATAACATTGTTGCTACAGCTTGGTTATTATACAGGTTACAGAACGTAAATTAAGTTTTGTTGGCTGTTTTTGAATGCATTTTTGAAGTGATTTAGAGGTAGAATTGATTGCTCCCATTAGCTGCATTGCTAATGGGCATACTTGCCAACCTTGAGACTTCCGATTTCGGGAGGTGGGGGGCGTGGTCGGCGGGGGGGGCGGGGTTAAGAGGGGAGGAGTATATTTACAGCTAGAATTCACCAAGTCAAGTATTTCATATATATATATATATATATATATATATATATATATATATATATATATATATATATATATATATATATATATATATATATATATATATTTCAGTGAATTCTAGCTATATATATATTTATTTTATTATATATATATATATATATATATATATATATATATATATATATAGTATAGCAGTTGTGCACTGCACTCTCTAAAAGCCGTAGATGTTATTGTCACATATGCATGTACAGTAGATGGCAGTATTGTCCTGTTTAAGAGTGTCACAACATTGCTGTTTACGGCAGACAAACTGCTTTACGGTAGATGAAAACATGACTGCTGTTGTGTGTTGTTACCGCTCTGGGAGGACGTTAATGAAACTGCCTAACAATAAACCCACATAAGAAACCAAGAACTCGCCCTCGATCATTCTACAGTTATAACGTGATTAGGCAGGCACGCTGTTTATATTGTGGGAAAGCGGACATGAGAACAGGCTGGCCGCTGTTGACACGTCACTCAGGTCCGCATGGAGCTGGAGGGGGCGTGGCCTCCAGCTCCGCCTGAATTTCGGGAGAAAATTTGTCCCGGGAGGTTTTCGGGAGAGGCGCTGAATTTCGGGAGTCTCCCGGAAAATCCGGGAGGGTTGGCAAGTATGCTAATGGGACGATTTTTACGTGTTAGAATGCAAAAAAAACTTTTTGTCTTCTTGACTCTCATAATGATTGTGAACGATAGGAAACATTCCCAAAAAAAGTGCAGTTCTCCTTCAAAAACAGCAGAACACTTCTTTAACTCTGACAAAACAAATAGACCTAAATCAAATGTCGATTGTATGTACTTTGGAATATACTAAATAAGAAGGGATAAGTCCAGCCCTCAGGTCCTTGGCTTTCTAGAAACGTGTCCCTCCAAACAATAGTTGACCATCCCTGGTTTATACCGACAATGCCACCCTTCTAACGCATCCTCGTGTTTGTTCACAGTAATCAGAGGCATCTGCGACGACTACGCCCTTGACTTCGACGCGTTCTACGCCTGCATCGGTCTGTGGAACAGTTTGTTCCTCATCCTGGGAGGTTTTTTCAACGTCAGCCTGGTGATGAAGCTCTTCAAACGGTGAATGCACAACATTTTGCCGTGGAGCCCTGATTTTGGGAGACTCTAAACAACGTATTTGGTAGAAGGCAGATATATTGTCAGATGGAACTACAAAGTACAGTCTGAGACGCTGGTTGACTTCTGAGTTGTTTTCTGTTGGAAATAACACTATTGCCTTCATAAGACTTTAGAATTAGAGTTGTAGAACAAAACTAGTGCTGTCAATGATTCATTTACTGAATCAGATAACATTTGTGATTTTTCATCAATCATGATTAATTGTGTGAATGTTCCAAAGCATTCACACATGGTTTTCTACCCCAAAATTAATCTATTTATTATTATTTTTCTCCAGATTTTAGCGCGCTCTACCTTCTCATTTTTCACCCAACCGTTCCAACTTCAAACTGTTCAGCCTATTCGGTAATCGCAGGCTTTCCCTTGATAAATTCCAAAAATTCCCAGATTTCCCAGAATTCCAGGTTTTCCAGGACATTTTTCCCCATTTAAAATGAATTGGCCATTTTTCATTTCCACATTTTTCAACCTATTCAAACCATTATACCTTCAACACATTCCACCATTCTGGAAATTCAAACTACCCTTTATCCAACTTCAAAACAATTCCACTATTTTCCAGAATTCCTGGTTTTCCAAAGCCCTATTTCTACCCTTTTTTCTGACGACTACTCCTTCCACATTTTTCAACGCATTTCAACTGTTCCACCGTCAAAACATTCCTCTTAATCGGGCCAAAAAACAAAGTTGTTTTTTGAACTGGAAAAATTCCCGTTTTTTACGGAAATTTCAGGAATTCCGTAATACCATTTCTTAATTCAACATGTTACTACTTAAACATTTCTCCACCGATTTGAAAAATTTCAACAGCAACCATTTCAACTCATTCAGACCATTCAAGTTTTTCCCCATTTTTTCTGAAATTCCCATTGAAATCAATGGGACGTTCTTCAAAGTTCCACAACTTCCACATTTTTCATCTGATTCAAACCGTTTCAACTTCAAAATGTTCAACCTGTTCAGGAATTGTGTGCTCTACTCAAACAATTCCCGGATTTCCCTTTTTTTTTTTTTTTTTTTTTTTTTTGCATTTTCCCCATTCAAAATGAATTTGCCATTTTTAAATTTTCCACAATTCCCACATTCTTCAAACCATTCCACCTTTAACACATTCCACCATTCTAGAAATTCACACTACCCTTTTTCCAAGTTAAAAAAAACAGATTTTCCGGAAATTCCCCAATACCATTTACTACTTCAACATTTCTTGCCCGATTTAAACAATTCTAACACCAACCAATTCAGCTTATTCAGGACATCCATGCTCCTAATCATTTTAAAAAAGTCCCGCTTTTACCAAAATTCCCAAATTTACAGGAATGTCCCATTGAAAGGAATGGGACATTTTTCCAAGTTACACAATTCCCACATTTTTCAACCTATTCAAGCCATTCCAACATCAACACATTCCAATCATCAGGCTTGAAAACCCTTCTTTGTTTTTAGATATATGCATACTAGTTCTAGCTATTTGGCTGTTCTAGTTTTTATTTGTTTTTATTTTTTATTATCTTTTTATTTTTATTTTTTTAATACACTGTAGCACTTTGAGGTTGTTTACTCAATGTAAAGTGCTTTTTACAAATAAAATCTATTATTATTATTATTATTATCCTGGACATTCAAACTAACACTTTCCCAAGTTCCAAACCAAATTCCGATTTTCCTGGAAATTCAAGCTCTTCAACATTCAAACCATTCCAACATTCAAACTATTTCTGCGTTTAAATGATTTCAACATTTAAACCATTTCTACATTCATCCTACAATCCATTAGCATTTCAGTTCAGCGTCAGCTCTTCAACATTCAAACTATTCTTACATTCATACTACATTCTGTCAGCATTTAAGTTCAACTTCAGCATTGGAGCATTCACACCCAATTCCTTCAGGAATTGCCTCTTCTAGTTGCAGTATATTATTTGCTTGTATAACTTAAATTAACTTTAAACATGTTAATGATAAAATATCATACAGGAGCATTTTTTTTCAAAATGGTTTACTTGAATGCACGTCATTTAGTTGTTCAAAACTTGGTATCAATTTTATCTGAAGTCCCACCTGGGTGTATTTCAAAATTTGCCATCAAGCTGACCAGTCGGAGTCTCCGCACTCATTTTTCCACTGACATATCACTGACTATATAAGGTAAAGAAGCCTGTAAAGTCAAAATAAATTGCGTGAATAATTTGTCTTTATACATGATTCATGCAATATTTGACATCCACAACTCCCACATTTTTTTATCCGATTCAAGACTGTTCCAACTTCAAAATATTCAGCCTATTTAGGAATTGCGTGCTCCCTTTCAACAATTATAAAAAATATTCCCGGATTTTCTAGAAGTCCCAGATTTTAGGGACATTTTCCCCATTTAAAATGAATTACCCCATTTTTCAAATTTCCACAATTCCCACATTTTTCATCCGATTCAAACACTTCAACACATTCAATTCATCCTGGAAATTCAAACCACCATGTTTCCACGTTCAACACATTTCGAGGAATTCCTGTTTTTTCTAACTTTATTCCGAACCTTTTTTAGTGGGATGAGTTTTTCAACCCATTTCAACCGTTTCAGTGTCAAAACATTCGTCTTGGCTAGGACAAAAACCAAGTTGGTTTAAGAACTTGAACAATTCCGACACCAACCAATTCAGCTCATTCATTCTCCTAATCATTTTCAAAAAATTCCCGCTTCACCCGAAATTCCCAAATTTACATGAAACTCCCATTAAAAAGAATGGGACATTTTTCCAAAGTTCCACAACTCCCACATTTTTTATACAATTCAAACTGTTCCAACTTCAAAATATTCAGCCTGTTCAGGAATTGTGTGCTCCCTTTCAACAATTATTTAAAAAAATTCCCGGATTTCCTAGAATTCCCAGTTTTAAGGGACATTTTCCCCATTCAAAATGAATTACCCATTTTTCAAATGTCCACAATTCCCACATTTTTCAACAAATTCAAACCATTTTTCCACGTTCAACAAATTTCCAGGAATTCCTGGTTTTTTTTTCTTACCTTATTTGCAACCTTTTTTAGTGCGATGACTCCTTTCACGTTCCAGTGTCAAAACATTCCTCTTAGTCAGGACAAACACCAAACAAGCTCCCACTCATTCAGAGTTTAGTGTTTTCATGAATGTATTTTTGCTGTATTTGTTGGTCCGCAAAAAATAATGCCTACATTAAGCCTGGTACAAATAAGGTCGGGGACCAATGGTATAGATCCGTGTTTTTCAACCTTTTTTGAGCCAAGGCGCTTTTTTTTCATTGAAAAAATCCGGAGGCACACCACCAGCAGAAATCATTAAAAAAATAAACAGTAAAAAGTCGTCGTCGCAGTTGTTGGATATGACTTTAAACCATAACAAAGCATGCATCAATATAGCTCTTGTCTCAAAGTAGGTGTACTGTCACCACTAGTCACATCACCCCCTGACTTATTTTGACTTTTTTGCTGTTTTCCCGTGTGTAGTTTTAGTTCTTGTCTTGCGCTCCTATTTTGGTGGCTTTTCCTGTTTGAGCGCTATTCCCCGCACCTGCTTTGTTTTAGAAATCAAGAATATTTATGTTGTTGCCATGTGTAACATTGTTATGTCATGTTCGGATGTACTTTGTGGACGCTGTCTCTGCTCCACACGCTGTAAGTTTTTGCTGTCGTCCAGCATTCTGTTTTTGTTTACTTTGTAGCCAGTTCAGTTTTAGTTTTGTTCTGCATAGCCTTCCCTAAGCTTCAATGCCTTTTCTTAGGGGCACTCCCCTTTGTTTTTTTTTTAGTTTAAGCATTAGATACCTTTTTACCTGCACGCTGCCTCCCGCTGTCGCCTGCATATTGTGATCACGACAAACCATTGTCGTCTCACACGACGTGTTCCCGACATCTACAAAGCAATTAGCTACCGACTTCCACCTACTGATATGGTATGGTATAACATGGTTACTCTGCCAAGCTCTAGACAGCACCGACACTCAACAACGGCACAATATTTGCAGATTATAATTACTGGTTTGCAAAAAATATTTTTAACCAAAATAAGTGAAGAGGCAAAATCTCCCTCAGCACACCAGACTGTATCTCACGGCCGCGGCACAGTGGTTGAAAAACACTGGTATAGAGGATCTTTGACCGGCTTTTTTGCAGAAAGTCTTTAAAAATAGCCTTTCTGAATGTTTTCACCAGAGTAACCTGCCACGTTTGGTCGTCACAGACCAAAAAAACGACCTATCGCACTTAGCATTCTGACCACCTTCTTGTCGTGGCGTGACCTCGAGGCGAGGACAGACGGTGTTATGACTCCTTTCTTTTGGCGCGTGCTGCCGCGTTTCATCACGTTCTGTGCCCTAACGTTGTGTCTGCTTGTATCTCCCCAGCTCCACAGAGGAAGTCATCGCCTTGTTCATCTCCGTGGCGTTTGTTGGCGATGCGGTGAAGGGCACGGTTAAAAGTAGGTCCACTGGGTTTTAATACAAATAGTCGGCGATGTAATAATGGCGTCTTTCCCTCACGTGCTCCAGTTTTTCACCACTTCTTCCACGAACCCACCCTGGCGACCGCAAACGGCACGCTGGTGCTTCACGAGATGAACCAGGTTCTCGAAAGGCTGAAGAACGTGACGGAGGCCCATCCTGATGCACACACTGGGGGTCACGCCTCGGTCTTCCTGCCCAAATCTCTGGTGCTGTGCTCCAGAGAGATCCCCATCCTGTGTCTGCTGCTCATGCTGGGGACCTTGTGGCTGGGGTACACCCTCTACCTCATCAAAAGGAGGTAGGCCACATCGGCGCGGAAGAGTGCATTTATTCGAATAAAACGCATATTGTGGCATTACCGTATTTTTCGGAGTATAAGTCTATCCGGAGTATAAGTCGCACCGGCCGAAAATGCATAATACAGAAGAAAAAAACATATATAGGTCGCACTGGAGTATAAGTCGCATTTTTTGGGGAAATGTATTTGATAAAAGCCAACACCAAGAATAGACATTTGAAAGGCAATTTAAAATAAATAAAGAATAGTGAACAACAGGCTGAATAAGTGTACCGCGTCTGCGCATCCAACTCAAAGTCCTCCTGGTAAGAGTCTCTGTTGTCCCAGTTCTCTACAGGCCAATGGTAAAGCTTGACTGTCATCTTTCGGGAATGTAAACAATGAAACACCGGCCGTGTTTGTGGAGCTGCAGTCGGCCTCAATACACCGCTTCCCACCTACAGCTTTCTTCTTTGCTGTCTCCATTGTTCATTGAACAAATTGCCAAAGATTCACCAACACAGATGTCCAGAATACTGTGGAATTTTGCGATGAAAACAGACGACTTAATAGCTGGCCACCATGCTGTCCCAAAATGTCCTCTACAATCCGTGACGTCACGTGCCGGCGTCATCATACCGAGACGTTTTCAGCAGGATATTGCGCGCGAAATTTAAAATTGCACTTTAGTAAGCAAACCCGGCCGTATTGGCATGTGTTGCAATGTTAAGATTTCATCATTGATATATAAACTATCAGACTGCGTGGTCGCTAGTAGTGGGTTTCAGTAGGCCTTTAACCGTGGCAATGGACCCTGTGTGTATATGTATGTTATGCCATTGTTTACAAATTTGGTAAATACATAACCAAAAAATTTATATTTTGTTGTTTCTCACTGTACCGAAAATGAACCGAACCGTGACCTCTAAACCGAGGTACGTACCGAACCGAAATTTTTGTGTACCGTTACACCCCTAATATATATATATATATATATATATATATATATATATATATACACACACATAATAATAATAATAATAATAATAATAATAATAATAACTGGGATTTATATAGCGCTTTTCTAAGTACCCAAAGTCGCTTTACATGTAGAACCCATCAATCGTTCACACCTGGTGGTGGTAAGCTACTTTCATAGCCACAGCTGCCCTGGGGTAGACTGACGGAAGCATGGCTGCAATTTGCGCCAACGGCCCCTCCGACCACCACCTATGATTCATCATTCAATTCACCGGTGTGAGTGGCACCGGGGGCAAAGGGTGAAGTGTCCCGCCCAAGGACACAACGGCAGCGATTTTTGGATGGTAAGAGACGGGGAGCGAACCTGCAACCCTCAGGTTTCTGGCACGGTTGCTCTACCCACTACGCCATGCCGCCCCAATGTACATGTATAATATATATTCATATTCATATGTGTGTTCATGTATGAGATCTAGGGCTGCCAATTATGGCCAAAGTAATAATTAAGATTATTGTTATCAATATTGAAATCATGATTACTGATTGATAGGTAAAGCAGTGTTGGGGTGTAAATGTAATACCATCGTGTCATTTGTAATGTCTAATAAAAAGACTATAGATAAATGTTATCCATATACTGTATTTATAGACAAACAGTAGTTTTTTTTAAATTATTTTATACAAGTTTGGTAAATAAATAACCAAAAAATTTATATTTTGTTGTTTTCTCACCGTACCAAAAATGAACCGAACCGTGACCTCTAAACCGAGGTATGTACTGAACCGAAATTTGTGTGTACCGTTACACCCCTCATGTACATATAGAGTTAAAGTGCCAATGATTGTCACACACACACACACCAGGTGTGGCGAAATTATTCTCTGCATTTTGACCCAGCACCCTTTTTCACCCCCCTGGGAGGTGAGGGGAGCAGTGGGCAGCAGCAGTGGCCACGCCCGGGAATCCTTTTGGTGATTTAACCCCCAATTCCAACCCTTTATGCTGAGTGCCAAGCAGGGAGGTAATGGGTCCCATTTGTATAGTCTTTGGTATGACTCGGCTGGGGTTTGAACTCACAACCTCAGGGCGGGCACTCTAACCACTAGGCCACTGAGCAGGTATACATACATCCATCCATTTTCTACTGCCATACATTTATACATATACACATTATATATATATATATATACATACACACATGTATGTATATACGCCCAAGGCGGCCCCCAAGTGAATAATATACTTGCTCTCAAGTATGTTCACATTTACTTTCTATAGAATATGTATTGTGCTAAAAATGCTTGCTAAAATGTAAGATAGGAGCTTTTGAAACAAGCTGTTCACACGCAGATATATCAGAGCGTATTTCCTGCCGGTAATGATGCACTCACCTCTGCACTCTATTTGTCTGGCAGCCACCGTGACCCATTTGTCTGGGACCCCCGACACGGCGCTATAAAGTGTGAAATGCCCGTTGAAAAAGAATGTCCCCGCTGAATAATTTCCGGCCCTTTCAGCCCGTACCTGAACAACAGAATCCGAGAAGTGGTATCCGACTGCGCTCTGCCCATCTCCGTGGTGATCTGCTCCTTCATCGGCTCCTACCTCTTCCTGGATGTACAGCGTGAGTGAACATCTCCACTGAGCTTACACCACATCACGGCCTCCGTCAGTACACTGGTTTTTGTTGCCGGTCGAGTGACGGTGTTGAAGCAGTCTGATTCTAACCCCGTGAATGGCGCGCTCTTGACAGTTCCTGTGTTCAGCGTCCACAACGGGCCCATCTTCAAATACCCTCCCTTCGACAAGCTGTCAGGACTGAACACCCTGAGCGCCGTGGGCCTCGGCTTCCTCCTCGCTCTGCTCATCTTTATAGACCAGAACATCGTCATTTCACTCACACACGTGCCGGAACACAAGTAAGTACGTTCCGTGTGTGTGCTGTCTGAAATAATATACCTTAACACAGTGTTTTTCAACCTTTTCTGAGCCGAGGCACATTTTTTTTCATTGAAAAAAATCCCGAAGCACACCGCGAGCAGAAAACATATACAAATTAAACTCAATAAAATAAAAAGTTGTTCTCGCAATTGTTGGATATGAATTCAAACCATAACCAAGCATGCATCACTATAACTCTTGTCTCAAAGTAGGTGTACTGTCACATCATGCCGTGACTTATTTTGATTTGTTTTGCTGTTTTCCTGTGTGTAGTGTTTTAGTTCTTGTCTTGCACTCCTATTTTGGTGTTGATTGTCATGTACGAATGTACTTTGTGGACGCCGTCTGCTCCCCACGCTGTAAGTCTTTGCTGTCGTCCAGCATTCTGTTTTTGTTTACTTTGCAGGCAGTCCAGTTTTAGTTTCGTTTTGCATAGCCATCCCTAAGCTTCAATGCCTTTTCTGAGCGGCACTCGCCTTTTGTTTATTTTGTGATCACGACAAACTGTGTTCCCGACATCTACAAAGCAGTTAGCTACCTGCTGCCACCTACTGATATGCCGAGCTCTAGCCAGTACAGACACTCAACAACAGAACATTATTTGTGGATTATAAATTACTGGTTTGCATAAAATATTATTAACCCAATTAGGTGAAATTACATAATGTCCCACGGCACACCAAACAATATTTCACGGTACACTAGTGTGCCACGGCACAGTGGTTGAAAAACACTGCCTTAACAAACACACTATGTTCATTGTTGTGGTGTAGATTTGCAGTGCAGGGACGGGTGTCTCTTGTACTGCAAAACAAGGTAGCAGAACTAGAGAGGAACCTCCAATGTGGAATGCCCCAAAAGTGGCACAATTTGGGATTGAGGCGCAGGTCAAGGTTCCTTCGGATCAGTTTTGCTTAACCATAAGGCTATGGGCCGCAGCTGTACTCAGTGGCCGTACACTTTTCCACCACTTGTGGGAGTGATGACAATATCAAACAAACAGCAGAATCCTGGAGCTTAAGTCGTAAAGATTTTTAAGCGCAAAAATTATGACTAAAGTGGTGAAGCTGTATTTTCACATATATATATATATATATATACACACATATACACATGTACATATATATAATATATAACATACTCATATATATATATATATATATATATATATATATATATATATATATATATATATATATATATATATACACACACATACATTCTATATATACCCATACATATATACATATATATATATATATATATACATACACACATACACATATATGTGTGTGTGTGTGTGTGTATATATATATATATATATATATATATATATACACACACACACACACACACACACACGTAAACATATACATAAATATATATATATATATATATATATATATATATATATGTCTTAATAAGGTTATCCAAAAAATAGTGCTCGATACCGTAGTAGAGCGCAATATATGTATGTGTGGGAAAAAAATCACAAGACTATTTCATCTCTACAGGCCTGTTTCATGAGGGGGGGTACCCTCAATCATCAGGAGATTTTAATGGGAGCATTTGCATACCATGGTTTATATAGGGCACAGAGTGGGTGGGTACAGGCTGGCGTAGGGGCGTGGTGATTGGCTCATGTGTTACCTAGGAGGTGTTTCCGTCTATGGCGGCATGCTGTTACAATTTCGCTGCGCTTGTTGAGGGATGACAGGTCTGGACGGTAAATAATAAACAGTTTCAGGTTTCTTTCGGCAGTTACAGCCTTTGTTGGTTTTGGAGTCGCTCTGTCCGGGGGCCGACGGCTCATTTGCAATTGTTTTGTTGTGGTTTGAGATGATTTGTCGTATATTGTTCATATATTGTTCATATATCGGACAGAGCGACTCCAAAACCAACAAAGGCTGTAACTGCCGAAAGAAACCTGATTGCCCTCTCAACGGGGGGTGCTTACAAACATCAGTTGTCTACCAATCTAAGGTAATACGCAAGGACATTAACACATCCGACACATATGTAGGATTAACCGAGGGAGAATTCAAAACCAGATGGAACAATCACAAGGCTTCTTTCAGGAACCAAAACCTGCGAAATACCACAGAACTCAGCAAACACATTTGGGACCTCAAAGACAATAATGTTGAATATTCAATAACATGGCAAATTCTTGCATCCAGCACACCTTACAATAGTGGTAATAAAAGATGCAACCTATGCTTGAAATAGAAACTGTTTATTATTTACCGTCCAGACCTGTCATCCCTCAACAAGCGCAGCGAAATTGTAACAGCATGCCGCCATAGACGGAAACACCTCCTAGGTAACACATGAGCCAATCACCACGCCCCTACGCCAGCCTGTACCCACCCACTCTGTGCCCTATATAAACCATGGTATGCGAATGCTCCCATTAAAATCTCCTGATGATTGAGGGTACCCCCCCTCATGAAACAGGCATATACAAATTTATATATATATATAAATACATATATATATGTTTATGAGTAAACATAAACATACATATATATGTATGTTTATGAGTATATATATATATATATATAATAGCTAACGTGTGTCTGTGTGTATATATGTATGAATATGAGTGCATATGTGTGTGTGTGTGTATATATATATACACACACACACACACACATATATATATATATAAATATACACATTTATTTATTTATTTACATATATATACACACACACACGTTTATATATATATATATATATATATATATATATATATATAAATAAATTTGTATATATGTGTGTGTGTGTGTATATATATATATATATATACACACACACACACATATATATAAATATACACACATATATATATACACACACACACACACACACACATACATACATATATATATATATATATATATATATATATATATATACACACACACACACATATACACACTCATATTCATACATATAAATATATACACATACATGTACATATATATATATATATATATATATATATATATATATATATATATATATATATACACACATACATATACATACACATATATACTCTTATTTATTTTTAATTTAGTTAGAATTAATGTATTTTACACGGCATGATTGTGTGTAAATTTATTCTTCATCAGTTCTCATGAGTCCCTTTTTTTCTCAGTATATTTGAATAGTCTTTATTTTTGTAATCAGCCTGACCTAAGCCTTGGTAATAATATTTGTGATGAACACATGCTTTCATACCATCTGACAAGATGTATCCTGTTAAACTGTAAGTAGGTTGAATATACAGTAAATATTAAATACTATTAAAATGAAAAGTAATATTACTAATTCAGCGTTAATATTTAAGTGAGCTCCGGACCCCTCAGTAGTGTAAAGGTTGGGCCCCGAGGTCAGAGAGGTCAAGAAGCCCAGCTCTGTATAACGCGAGCATTCAGTTGTTTTCTGAGAACCTACTGCAAAAACGTAAAGTAAAGATCCTTAATGGACACGAGGCCTCTGCTGTCTTAAGGACCGACTGTAAAAACAAAGATCCTCTATACAACAGGAACACTCCGGACTTCCTTCCAAAAGATGGATGACAACCATTGTGCAGAAGTACCTCAACTTACAAGCTAAATTGGTTCTGTGAGGGTGCTCTTAACTCAAAACACTTGTATCTCAAATCAACATCTCTCATCTTGAAGTGATATGAATTTAATGGTCGCTTTACACCCACCCCAATAAACAGCACCGCTTTTTAAAAAGACAAACTAACTTTAAGATAAATGTTTTATATTATCGGCCGATAAATGCTTTAAATGTAATATCAGAAATGATTGGTTTCGGTTTCATAATTATCGGTATCTGTTTCAAAAAGTAAAATTAATGAATTTTTAAAACGCCACTGTGTACACGGACGTAGGGAGAGGTACCGAGCGCCAATAAGCCTTAAAGGCACTGCCTTTGTGTGCCGGCCCAGTCACATAATATCTACGGCTTTTAACACACACACAAGTGAATGCCTTCATACTTGGTATACTTGGTCAACAGCCATACAGGTCACACTGAGGGTGGCCGTATTAACAACTTTAACACTGTTACAAATATGCGCCACACTGTGAACCCACACCAAACAAGAATGACAAACACATTTCGGGAAAACAGCCGCACCGTAAGACAACAGAACAAATACCCAGAACCCCTTGCAGCACTAACTCTTCCAGGACGCTACAATATACAACCCCCCCCTTTCCCCCCAACCCCGTCCACCTCAACCTCCTCATGCTCTCTCAGTTAAAGCATGTCCCAAATTCCAAGCTGCTGTTTTGAGGCATGTTAAAAAAAAAAAAAGCACTTTGTGACTTCAATAATGTTGGCATTTTTTTCCCATAACCTGAGTTGATTTATTTTGGAAAACCTTGTTACATTGTTTAATGCATCCAGTGGGGCATCACAACAAAATTAGGCATAATAATGTGTCAATTCCATGACTGTATATATCGGTATCGGTTGATATCGGAATCAGTAATTAAGAGTTGGACAATATCGGAATATCGGGAAAAAAAGCCATGATCGGACATCTCTAAATATGTACTACTAACAACTCCAGTAGTTTTAGGAATATAATATTAATGTACAGAATTTACATTGGAGAATGGACTTCTACGGTATCTCCTTTCAGCTGCTTTTTCGTCAAACACATCAGCGGCTTTTCCATGCTGTTATTCTAACCTTGTTGGCTTCAGTACGGTGCAGACTAGCAGTGATCATGTGTTTGATGATTTTTTTCATTTAATTCAATAAATATCATTTACATTGTCTTCTCAGCACTGTCCTTCACACCCACTTTCCTCCTTCCCATGCTAGGAAAATCAAAGTTATTCACATCTCTAGCTAGAACCTAATGCTAGCGAGTAAACTGTGTACCGTACTGTATATACTGTAATATTGTACATGGTCATTGGTATATATTGTATTAATGTTATTGATATAATATAATATATCTGTATATATATTATTCTGTACACATATGTATATATTCGTATATATGTTGGATTTTTTATCGCTATATTAGTGTATTTATACCTGCATTGTCCTTTCCATCCTTACACTTTCCATCATTGTAACTGAGCTCCTGTGTTGAACAATTTCCCTTGTGGATCATTAAAGTTTGTCTAAGTCTAAGTCTAAACCGGATGTTTTGAGCAGATCTTACATTTTCTACAACAACTAATGGCGGGGGGATGCTTGTAACTCAAATTTTTGCTTGTGACCTAAGGCGCAACAATTAGCTGAGAGGCTGCTCTTATCTCAAAACACTCTTAAGTTGAGGCACCAGCGCGCCGAAAAAGACGCAAATGTTGAAAAAAACTAACCTTTGAACCGTGTCCATTTGTCGGTCCCAGGCTGCTCAAGGGCACGGCATTCCACTGGGACTTGGTGCTGACGGGCCTCATCAACATCCTCATGTCCTGTCTGGGGTTGCCATGGATGCACGCCGCCTTCCCGCATTCCTCGCTGCACGCCCGCCAGCTGGCCAAAGTGGAGCAGCACGTGGAGGACGGCCACGTCTACACCACGTGCGTCAACCTCAAGCCTAAAAAAAACAACAACAACAACAACAAAAAAAGCAACCTGAACACTCTTATGCTTGATCGAGATCAAACTGATTACCGTATTTTTCGGACTATAAATTGCAGTTTTTTTCATAGTTTGGCCGGGGGTGCGACTTATACTCAGGAGCGATTTATGTGTGAAATTATTAACACATTACCGTAAAATATCAAATAATATTATTCACGTAAGAGACTAGACGTATAAGATTTCATGGGATTTAGTGATTAGGAGTGACAGATTGTTTGGTAAACGTATAGCATGTTCTATATGTTATAGTTATTTGAATGACTCTTACCATAATATGTTACGTTAACATACCAGGCACGTTCTCAGTTGGTTATTTATGCCTCATATAACGTACACTTATTCAGCCTGTTGTTCACTATTCTTTATTTATCTTAAATTGCCTTTCAAATGTCTATTCTTGGTGTTGGGTCAAATAAATTTTACTCAAAAAATGCGACTTATGCTCCAGTGCGACTTATATATGTTTTTTTTCCTTCTTTATTATCCATTTTCGGCCGGTGCGACTTATATCCCGGAACGACTTGTACTCCGAAAAATACGGTACTTACTACGAAAAAAAGTTGTCTAGTATGTTCACTATTTTATTTAAAGCCAAAATTCGATTGCAATAAGAAACATATGTTTAATGTACTGAAATATTTTTGGTTAAAATAAAGCCAATAATGCAATTTTTTTGTGGTGCACTTAATTTAGAAAAGTATCAAATTGCATTCTGGTGCCGGTACCGGTACCAAAATATTGGTATCGGGACAACGCTAGTAGTAGGCCCAATACCATAAAAACATTTATATATCATAAGAAGAACCTTCAAATTGATCCTGAAACACACGGGGAGCCAATGCGGAGATTTTAAAACTGGTGTAATGTGAGCCCGCCTTCTGGTCTTCGTCAGGACACGTGCCACTGAGTACCGTATTTTTCGGACTAAAAGTCACAGTTTTTTTCATAGTTTGGCCGGGGGTGCGACTTATTCTCAGGAGCGACTTATGTGTAAAATTATTAACACATTACCGTAAAATATCAAATAATATTATTTATCTCATTCACGTAAGAGACTAGACGTATAAGATTTCATGGGATTTAGCGATTAGGAGTGACAGATTGTTTGGTAAACGTATAGCATGTTCTATATGTTAGTTATTTGAATGACTCTTACCATAATATGTTACGTTAACATAACAGGCACGTTCTCAGTTGGTTATTTATGCCTCATATAACGTACACTTATTCAGCCTGTTCACTATTCTTTATTTATTTTAAATTGCCTTTCAAATGTCTATTCTTGGTGTTGGGTTTTATCAAATACATTTCCCCTCAAAAATGCGACTTATACTCCAGTGCGACTTATATATGTTTTTTTCCTTCTTTATTATGCATTTTCGGCCGGTGCGACTTATACTCCGGAACGACTTGTACTCCGAAAAATACGGTACTTACTACGAAAAAAAGTTGTCTAGTATGTTCACTATTTTATTTAAAGCCAAAATTCGATTGCAATAAGAAACATATGTTTAATGTACTGAAATATTTTTGGTTAAAATAAAGCCAATAATGCAATTTTTTGTGGTGCACTTAATTTAGAAAAGTATCAAATTACATTTTGGTGCCGGTACCGGTACCAAAATATTGGTATCGGGACAACACTAGTAGTAGGCCCAATACCATAAAAACATTTATATACCATAAGAAGAACCTTCAAATTGATCCTGAAACACACAGGGAGCCAATGCGGAGATTTTAAAACTGGTGTAATGTGAGCCCGCCTTCTGGTCTTCGTCAGGACACGTGACGCTGAGTACCGTTTTTTTCGGACTAAAAGTCGCAGTTTTTTTCATAGTTTGGCCGGGGGTGCGACTTATACTCAGGAGCGACTTATGTGTGAAATTATTAACACATTACCGTAAAATATCAAATAATATTATTTGGCTCATTCACGTAAGAGACTAGACGTATAAGATTTCATGGGATTTAGCGATTAGGAGTGACAGATTGTTTGGTAAACGTATAGCATGTTCTATATGTTATAGTTATTTGAATGACTCTTACCATAATATGTTACGTTAACATACCAGGCGCGTTCTCAGTTGGTTATTTATGCCTCATATAACGTACACTTATTCAGCCTGTTGTTCACTATTCTTTATTTATTTTAAATTGCCTTTCAAATGTCTATTCTTGGTGTTGGCTTTTATCAAATACATTTCCCCAAAAAATGCGACTTATACTCCAGTGCGACTTATACTTCGAAAAATACGGTAGTTATGTTTTTTACAGCATATTACTGTAAATTGGACATTCTACCACCAGTTTTTTTTTTTTTTTTTTTATTTTTTTACATAAAAATCTACAGTCGTTTTTACGAAGTATTACTGTGAATATTTTTTGTGCTTTTTTATGGTAAAAAAAAAACTGGCAGCTCATTCGCCAGAATTAAAAATAAATTACATTTACAGTAATGTAAAAATCCACCGTAAATTATACAGTGACGTTCTGGCGAGTAAGCTGTCTTTTTTTTAAAATATAAATTAAATGTTTTTCCATTTATGGTAATATGTTGTAAAAAAAAAAAAAAAAAGCATTTTACAGTAAAATTCTGATGACTGATTTTTTTTGACAGTGTACAGAAAAATATGCAATAGACAAATGAATATACACTATATTGCCAAAAGTATTTGGCCACCCATCCAAATGATCAGAATCAGGTTGTCAGAGTGTGTAGGTGACGAACCCCAAGATGCAGAGACGGCAGGAAAACATGATTTAATTTAACACTAAAACAAGAACAAACAAAAGGGTACAAACAAAAGGCGTGAGAACAAACTTGGCTATGAACAAAAACTAGCACAAAGGCTAACTGTGGACAAGAAACAAAAACACTTACTGTGACACGAAGGAACTATGACATGAGCAGAGTGAACGCAGCTACAACGACAAGTATTAATGACATTGACAATCGTAATGACAATACTCCAGCACAGACTGGAGGGCAAAGCAGGACTAAATAGTAGCTGGCTGATTGACACCAGGTGTGGCCAGGTGCCAATCAGCCACAGCTGAGGGGGAAAAGCACTCAGGAATACAAGCAGGAAATAGAAACAAAATAAGAGCGCTGACAGGAAATGAAGACCTGAGCAAACAGTCAGGGACAAGCCTGACACAGGTGTATAAAATCCAGCACTTAGGCATGGAGACTGTTTCTACAAACAGGTGTCCATCTGGCAATGTGATGGACCAGTCTGGGTTTGGAGGTTGCCAGGAGAACGCTACATTTCGGACTGCATTGTGCCGAGTGTGAAATTTGGTGGAGGAGGAATTATGGTGTGGGGTTGTTTTCCAGGAGTTGGGCTTGGCCCCTTAGTTCCAGTGAAAGGAACTTTGAATGCTCCAGGATACCAAAACATTTTGGACAACTCCCTGCTCCAAACCTTGTGGGAACAGTTTGGAGCGGGCCCCTTCCTCTTCCAACACAACAAGCAAGGTCCATAAAGACATGGACGACAAAGTCTGGTGTGGATGAACTTGACTGGCCTGCACATAGTCCTGACCTGAACCCGATAGAACACCTTTGACATTAAATAAAACGGAGACTGACAACCAGGCCCAGAGTTTGGGAACAACAGCAACTCAGCCACAAAGTGGTACTAGGATGTGGGGTTGTTTTTCAGGAGTTGGGCTTGGCCCTTTAGTTCCAGTGAAAAGGAACTTTGAATGCTCCAGGATACCGAAACATTTTGGACAATTCCATGCTCCCAACCTTGTAGGAACAGTTTGGAGCGGGCCCCCTTCCTCTTCCAACATGACTGTGCACCAGTGCACAAAGCAAGGTCCATAAAGACATGGACGACAGAGTCTGGTGTGGATGAACTTGACTGGCCTGCACAGAGTCCTGACCTGAACCTGATAGAACACCTTTGGGATGAATTAGAACGGAGACTGAGAGCCAGGCCTTCTCCACCAACATCAGTGTGTGACCTCACCAATGCGCTTTTGGAAGAATGGTGGAAAATTCCTATAAACACAATCCGCAACCTTGTGGACAGCCTTCCCAGAATAGCTGCAAAAGGTCATATTGAACCCTACACTGTAAAAAAAAAAAAAAAAGTTGAGGAAACGCAAATTTTCAAGGCAACATGATGCAACAAGATTTTTTACGTTTTCTCAACTTTTGACTACTGCTGGCCAGACACTGTTTTGGTAGTTAAAAAAAGTGAAACCTTATTTCTGAGTCTGACTAACTTGAAAACTATAATCATTTTTTACAGTGTACCAAAACAGTGTCTGGCCAGCAAGTTGAGAAAACGCAAAAATCTTGTTGCCTTGAAAATTTGCGTTTCCTCAACTTTCTTTTTTTTTTTTTTTTTTTTTACAGTGTATGGGTTAGGAATGGGATGGCACTTCAAGTTCATATGTGAGTCAAGGCAGGTGGCCAAAAACTTTTGGCAATATAGTGTATTTGCTGTTAAACGCGGCCCTGTGAGTGCAGCTACGTGGCCCTCAATACACCCTTGCTGTAGATGTTTTCCACGTTTGGTGACCAGAGACCCCTCCTCCCCAGACACATAATACTGTTACAACTTCATCTAAGTTAGTTGAGCATAATAGTGGACTTTTAAAGTAAAATAAAGGCACTTTTACAGATTTCCACAACAGGTCTGCCAAACCCTGCAGACAGAAGGTGACACAAAAACAAACAAACCCACGCCAGTGAAAATATTTACTCCTTTTGTCTCGGAATGTCGATAATGAGCGTCTCAAGGATGGCTTGAACTAAAAAAAACAAAATTAAAAAAAATCCCTGACGAAGCTTTGTTTTTTTTTTCTTGATGCCTACCAGTATCGTTAGCGTGAAGGAGACACGCCTGACCTCGCTGACTGCCAACATCCTGATCGGCCTGTCTGCCTTCATGCTGCCCATTCCTCTGCAGTGGATACCCAAGCCCGTCCTCTACGGGCTCTTCCTCTACATCGCCGCCACGTCGCTGGACGGGAACCAGATGGTGGACCGCATGGCCCTGCTGCTGAAGGAACAGGTGCGCAAGGCGGATGGATGGCGAGGAGGCCTGTCTGGTTATCATTTTTCATGTGCATTGATTAAAGTTAAAGTAGCAATGATTGTCACACACACACTAGGTGTGGTGAAATGTGTCCTCTGCATTTGACCCATCCGCTTGTTCACCCCCTGGGAGGTGAGGGGAGCAGTGAGCAGCAGCGTTAGCCGCGCCCGGGAATCATTTTTGGTGATTTAACCCCCAATTCCAACCCTTGATGCTGACTGCCAAGCAGGGAGGTAACGGGTCCCATTTTTATAGTCTTTGGTATGACTCGGCCGGGGTTTGAACTCACAACCTACCCATCTCAGGGCGGACACTCTAACCACTAGGCCACTGAGTAGGTGATTAGCGCCCCCATGTGATGTGCGCAAAATGCAGTAGCCATCAACATTTTTTAAATTACATTGGAACCTCCATTTACAAACCTAATTGGTTCTTGAACCAATTAGGTTTGTATAGTGAAAACATTTCCCAATAAGGAACAATGTAAACGTGAATACCGTAATTTACGGACTATAACCCTCTACTATTTTCCTACACTTTAAACCCTGCGGCATATAAGACTGTGCGGTTAACTTACAATTTTTGATTTTCTAACGGCCAAAATAAAAAGTTAAAAAAACAACAAATACACCGAGAGGGTGTTTTGTTGTTTGTGCTGTGGCGCCATCTTTTGGACGAGTTCACTCACTGCGGTATCCTTCCGTTTACCGGTAGTGCTTAAAGGCCTACTGAAATGCGATTTTCCTATTTAAACGGGGATAGCAGGTCCATTCTATGTGTCATACTTGATCATTTCGCGATATTGCCATATTTTTGCTGAAAGGATTTAGTACAGAACATCGAGGATAAAGTTCGCAACTTTTGGTCGCTGATAAAAAAGCCTTGCCTGTACCGGAAGTAGCAGACGAGTAGCGTGACGTCACAGGTTGTGGAGCTCCTCACATCTGCACATTGTTTACAATCATGGCCACCAGCAGCGAGAGCGATTCGGACCGAGAAAGCGACAATTTCCCCATTAATTTGAGCGAGGATGAAAGATTTGTGGATGAGGAAAGTGAGAGTGAAGGACTAGAGGGCAGTGGGAGCGATTCAGATAGAGAAGATGCTGTGAGAGGCGGGTGGGACCTGATATTCAGCTGGGAATGACTAAAACAGTAAATAAACACAAGACATATATATACTCTATTAGCCACAACACAACCAGGCTTATATTTAATATGCCACAAATTAATCCCGCATAACAAACACCTCCCCCCTCCCGTCCATATAACCCGCCAATACAACTCAAACACCTGCACAACACACTCAATCCCACAGCCCAAAGTACCGTTCACCTCCCCAAAGTTCATACAGTACATATATTTCCCCAAAGTCCCCAAAGTTACGTACGTGACATGCACATAGCGGCACGCACGTACGGGCAAGCGATCAAATGTTTGGAAGCCGCAACTGCATACGTACTCACGGTACCGCGTCTGCGTATCCAACTCAAAGTCCTCCTGGTAAGAGTCTCTTTTGTCCCAGTTCTCCACAGGCCAATGGTAAAGCTTGACTGTCATCTTTCGGGAATGTAAACAATGAAACACCGGCTGTGTTATCCGGCACAACAGTCAGGGGGTGCATTCTACGGCGGGGGTGCGTTATCCGGCACAACACCTGCCGCAATACACCGCTTCCCACCTACAGCTTTCTTCTTTGCTGTCTCCATTGTTCATTGAACTAATTGCAAAGATTCACCAACACAGATGTCCAGAATACTGTGGAATGTTGCGATGAAAACAGACGACTTAATAGCTGGCCACCATGCTGTCCCAAAATGTCCTCTACAATCCGTGACGTCACGCGCAGGCGTCATCACACCGAGACGTTTTCAGCAGGATATTTCGCGTGAAATTTAAAATTGCACTTTAGTAAGCTAACCCGGCCGTATTGGCATGTGTTGCAATGTTAAGATTTCATCGTTGATATATAAACTATCAGACTGCGTGGTTGGTAGTAGTGGGTTTCAGTAGGCCTTTAAGTGCAGTAAGTAGAGTGAGCGTTTCTACTCTGATGGATTCTTAAGTCATCACCCCAAACAACGTTTGTAAGTTTTACAATATAACTAAAACAATTCTTACTTACTAAAGCGTCCCGTGGGTGATGTCTGTAGGATATTTGTACGAGCTATCGTAATGTAGTCAAGTTAGCGTCATTAGCATTAGCTAATATGCCAACATGTTTCCGAATCGCAGTGTTGGTATTAACTTACAAAGGCATTATTTTTTTATGGTTTCAGTTTCACAATTTGCTCAGTAAATTCACCAAAACGTCACCCGGGGAGTTATTGAGTCTGTTTAGCTGATTGGAGAGGTAGCTTCTGCAGTTAATGGGTCCATGACGATGACTTCTGTTTTGTTTGATCAACCGTTTTACTGCCGTGTTGCAGACACCGTTTGGAAACAATTAAGGTATGTAAAACATTTACAGAATCTTTCTGTGTAAATAACTCATTTCATAACGTATATTTCTGTGGCTTATTTCTAAAATTTAGTGGATGCGGCTTATATACCAGGGCGCTCTATAGTCCGGAAAATACAGTATTTGGTTCTGAAATCGACAAGTCCCCATTGTACCGTATTTTTCGGAGTATAAGTCGCACTGGCCGAAAATGCACAATAAAAGGGAAAAAAACATATATAAGTCGCACTGGAGTATAAGTCGCATTTTTGGGGGAAATGTATTTGATAAAAGCCAACACCAAGAATAGACATTTGAAAGGCAATTTAAAATAAATAAAGAATAGTGAACAACAGGCTGTATAAGTGTACGTGGAATTAACACATTATTATGCCTAATTTGGACAACCAGGTATGGTGAAGATAAGGTCCTTTAAAAAAAAATAAAAAAAATAAAATACGATAAATGAATTAAAAACATTTTCTTGAATAAAAAAGAAAGTAAAACAATATAAAAACAGTTACATAGAAACTAGTAATTAATGAAAATGAGTATGAATGTTTTTTGTGACCAACAAGTATGTGCTCCAATCACTCTATCACAAAAAAATAAGAGTTGTAGAAATTATTGGAAACTCAAGACAGCCATGACATTATGTTCTTTACAAGTGTATGTAAACTTTTGACCACGATTGTACGTTGTGAAATGAGTCATTTACACAGGAATTTTCCATAAATGTTTTTTTTTACATACCTTACTGTTTCCAAACAGTCTCTATAACATGGCAGTAAAACGGATAATCAAACAAAACATAAGTCGTCGTCATGGACCCAATCAGCTAAACAGACTCAATAACTCCACCGGGAGGTTTTGGTGAATTTACTGAGGAATTTGTGAAACTGAAACAATACAAAAAGAACGCCATTGTAAGTTAATAATACCAACACAGACACTCGTAAACATGTTAGCATATTAGCTAATGCTAACAACACTAGCTTCATTAAATTGTGATAGCACGTACAAATATGCATGAAAACACTCCTACAGACGTCACACATAAGTAAATAAGAATTGTTTTAGTTGTATTGTAAAACTTACAAATGTTGCTTGGAGTGATGAATGAAAAACGCTATGGTCGATTTTTTTCCGGTTTACGGCATCAAAACAGGAGTACATTTAGAATCCGCAATACCTGCAGTGAGCGGACTCGTCCAAAAGATGGCGCCATAGCACAAACAATAACACCTTTTTAGTCTTCTGCTTGGGTTTAATAAAAACTATTAAACACAAAACATTATGGGCATTCACGAAGAAAAAAAAATCCATAAATTAGCAGCACCGTTTTATAAGCCACAGGGTTCAAAAACTAGGAAGAAATTAGCGGCTTAAAGTCCGGAATTTACAGTATTGGCTACTTTGTATTAGAAACGGCAATAGCGGAGGATTTTATGTGCATGTATGAGCCAGTCTGCCCCACAACAAGAGGACAGAAAAAAATAAGGAACTCGGTGACAACAACTAATATAATGATAATAATATAAAAATAATAATAATATATAATAAATATAAAAATGGTAAACCCGCGCAAAGCTGGGTAAACCTCTACCATATATGGAGATATCTAACTAAGACAAAGTACATCACTAAAGTCTCAAGTTTGGAAGAAGGCAAGATTGTTTTTTTAAATACCTGCGCCATGCCTCCATGGTTTCATTTCACAGTTTCCTGACTTATGCAGACCTTAAATACACAAAAACAGGTACCAACAGGCAAGAAAAGTTGGTTTTGTATTATAAAACCCCTTTAAGTTAATGGTAGAGATGTCCGATAATGGCTTTTTTGCCGATATCCGATATTGCCCAACTCTTGATTACCGATGCCGATACAGTCGTGGAATGAACACATTATTATGCCTAATTTTGTTGTGATGCCCCGCTGGATGCATTAAACAATGTAACAAGGTTTTCCAAAATAAATCAACTCAAGTTATGGGGAAAAAAATGCCAACATGGCACTGCCATATTTATTATTGAAGTCACAAAGTGCATTATTGTTTTTTAACATGCCTCAAAACAGCAGCTTGGGGTTCTGGGTATTTGTTCTGTTGGTGTTTATGTTGTGTTACGGTGCGGATGTTCTCCCGAAATGCGTTTGTCATTCTCGTTTGGTGTGGGTTCACAGTGTGGCGCATTTTTGTAACAGTGTTAAAGTTGTTTATACGGCCACCCTCAGTGTGACCTGTATGGCTGTTGACCAAGTATGCCTTGCACTCACTTGTGAGTGCGTCTAAAGCCGTAGATATTATGTGATTGGGCCGGCACGCAAAGGCAGTGCCCTTAAGGTTTATTGGCGCTCTGTACTTCTCCCTACGTCCGTGTACACAGCGGCGTTTTAAAAAGTCATACATTTTACTTTTTGAAACCCATACCGATAATTTCCGATATTACATTTTAAAGCATTTATCGGCCGATAATATCGGACATCCCTAGTTAATGGGGTGCTTTGTAGTAGAGCATTGAGCTGTGGGAGAAATTCCAAGTCCAATCCTTCGCATGGGATTCAACAACAGCGCCACCATGTGGTGGAAAAAAAACAGCACACGCGACACTGCAGCGGTGTATGTTTCCACCAATTTCCAGCCTTAGGTGTGCAGTTGAAGGGTGCCAAAATATCATCCGGTCCGTATGATTCTTTTGTATTGTATGCTAAACAACAAGCTTAGTGCTAAAGGCTGCAGTATTACACTCCCTCTTCCTGCTGCCCTCAGTCTCCCATTGGATAAACTATGTCTCCTATAATGGTCAATGGTTTTCTACTTTTTTAACCCTCATTTAGACCGCCTATCCCCCGACCCACTACATCCGCCGTGTGCCCCAGAGGAAGGTCCACTACTTCACGGGGCTGCAGATGATCCAGCTGGTCATCCTGTGTGCCTTTGGCATGTACCCCCTGCCCTACATGAAGATGGTCTTCCCCCTCCTGATGATCCTGCTCGTCCCCATCAGGTGAGGACTCCTTTTCAGCTTTTAACTTGACGGGTGTCAGCTGACACAAACGGAAATGGGACTTACACTATTGTGCCAAAAGTATTTGGCCACCCATCCAAATGATCGGAATCAGGTGTCCTAATCACTTGGCCCGGCCACAGGTGTATAAAATCCAGCACTTAGGCATGGAGACTGTTTCTACAAACATTTGTGAAAGAATGAGCCGCTCTCAGTGATTTCCAGCGTGGAACTGTCATAGGATGCAACCTGTGCAACAAAACAAATCCAGTCGTGAAATGTCCTCGCTTCTAAATATTCCAAAGTCAACTGTCGGCTTTATTATAAGAAAATGGAAGAGTTTGGGAACAACAGCAACTCAGCCACCAAGTGGTAGGCCACGTAAACTGACAGAGAGGGGTCAGCGGATGCTGAAGCGCATAGTGCAAAGAGACTTTCTGCACAGTCAGTTGCTACAGAGCTCCAAACGTCATATGACCTTCCAATTAGCCCACGTACAGTACGCAGAGAGCTTCATGGAATGGGTTTCCATGGCCGTGCAGCTGCATCTAAGCCACACATCACCAAGTCCAATGCAAAGCGTGGAATGCGGTGGTGTAAAGCACGTCGCCACTGGACTCTAGAGCAGTGGAGACACCTTCTCTGGACTGATGAATTACGTTTTTCCATCTGGCAATCTGATGGACCAGTCTGGGTTTGGAGGTTGCCAGGAGAACGCTACATTTCCGGACTGCATTTGTCAGGACTTGATCTTGGGAGTTTGCTTTTCCAGGATGCAACGGAAAGTTGGCTCGTGCGAGACGGGAATGGAGGTACATGATTTATTTAATATATATAAAAAAAGGAATAAATGAAAGCGCGCACAGTGGCGGAGAATAAACTATGAAAAAAACAAAAAGACTATAAACATGGAACCAAAACTTACTGTGACAAGGGACATGAAGCAGGATCATACAGGAATGGACAGAGCATAAATGTGGTGCGGTATGGGGTGCGAGGTCGTCAGAAAAACAAACTGAAAAACACAGAACTTAAATACTACGGACATGATTAACGAAAACAGGTGCGTGACTCAAGACGTGAAACAGGTGCGTGACGTGACAGGTGAAAACTAATGGTTGCTATGGTGACCAGACAAGGGAGTGAAAAAGACAGAAACTAAACAAAACATGACTTAAAACAAAACATGATTATACAGACATGACAGAGCCCCTCCCTTAAGGACAGATACCAGATGTCCAAGAAAAAACTCAACAAAAGTCATGGGAGGGCGGGAGGGGGACATGGCGGTGGGTCGCCAGCCCAAGTGGCCCCGAATCCACCGAGGCAAAGTCAAGTGGCGGCGGCGAGTGGAACGCCGCTGCAGCAGGCGAGGCGGGCGCCCAGGGATTGGCCACATTCGTGGCCGACTGGGAGGTGGGCGCACTTGGCGTGGCGGGCGACCAGGTAGCGGCCATATCCGTAGCCGACGAGGAGGCAGGCGCGTCGTCAACTTGGCAGGCGTGGCAGCTCGGCGTGGCAAGTCAGGCGGCGAAGCTCGGCGTGACGCGTCCAGCGGCGAAGCTCGGCGTGACGCGGCGAAGCTCGGCGTGACGCGTCCAGCGGCGAAGCTCGGCGTGGGTCTTGGTCTTGGTGTGGGTCTTGGCATGGCGGGTCTTGGTCTTGGTGTGGGTCTTGGTCTTGGTCTTGGTGTGGGTCTTGGTCTTGGTCTTGGTGTGGGTCTTGGTCTTGGTCTTGGTGTGGGTCTTGGTGTGGGTCTTGGTCTTGGCATGGCGAGTCTTGGTCTTGGCATGGCGAGTCTTGGTCTTGGCATGGCGAGTCTTGGTCTTGGCATGGCGAGTCTTGGTCTTGGCATGGCGAGTCTTGGTCTTGGCATGGCGAGTCTTGGTCTTGGCATGGCGAGTCTTGGTCTTGGCATGGCGTGTCTTGGTCTTGGCATGGCGTGTCTTGGTCTTGGCATGGCGTGTCTTGGTCTTGGCATGGCGTGTCTTGGTCTTGGCATGGCGTGTCTTGGTCTTGACATGGCGGGTCTTGGTCTTGGTCTTGGCATGGCGGGTCTTGGTCTTGGTCTTGGCATGGCGGGTCTTGGTCTTGGTCTTGGCATGGCGGGTCTTGGTCTTGGTCTTGGCATGACGGGTCTTGGTCTTGGTCTTGGCATGGCGGGTCTTGGCGTCGTGAAGCTGCGACTGGCGGCACTTGGCGTCGTGGAGCTGCGACTGGCGGCACTTGGCGTCGTGGAGCTGCGACTGGCGGCACTTGGCGTCGTGGAGCTGCGACTGGCGGCACTTGGCGTCGTGGAGCTGCGACTGGCGGCACTTGGCGTCGTGGAGCTGCGACTGGCGGCACTTGGCGTCGTGGAGCTGGTACCGGAGCTTGGCGTCGTGGAGCTGGTACCGGAGCTTGGCGTCGTGGAGCTGGTAGCGGAGCTTGGCGAGGAACTTGGCATGGTGGAGCTGGTGCGGCAACAGGTGCTAGCCTTGGTGCAGGTGGAGGTGGCCTAGCTGGGGGTTGCGGCTTGGCAGGTCGGAAGACTGGTGAGGGCGGTCGTGCTGGAGGCTGTGGCTTGACAGGTCGGTAGACTGGTGGTGGCGGCCGTGAGGGAGGCTGTGGCTTGGCATGGTGATGCCGAGCCACCCCACCAACACAGCTCCCGACCCCAGCCCCCCCCTCAAGCGGCGGATACCAGACGCGCTCCCTGCGGTCTGGAACTCTCTGTAGGGGTGGGCGGGGGAGGGCAGAAATGTCCCCTTTATTTGGGCCAAATTGTTTTTTTTTATCCCCCACCTGGGGTTGTGTGGGCGGTAAAAAAGAAAAAAATTGTGACGGGGGCGGGACTTGAGTCTTGGGGGGCGGGGCATGAGTCTTGGGGGGCGGGGCATGAAATTGGGATGGCTGTGACTGACTAGACCTGATTTCTAAAAACATGTTTTGATAATGCTTTATCAAAGACATGGCAGAGTTTTTAGCTGGAGGCGGGTGATTTAAAGAAAAAGTATTGAAACAAAAATCCTGGTCTGTGATGTCATCATGGGGAAGCCGGGCAGACTGCTGCTTGCTTCCGCCCGGAGGGGGCGGGGCTTGTGGGAGCGGCGTGTCCTGCTGGCTCGCGGAAGTCTTTCCTGGCGTCCCTCGCCTTTGGCGGCGCTTCCGTGGCTGAGGTGACGTACCGATCGGCACCAACTTGCCTCCATTCCCCCACATCATCCCCCTGCGCTCCCTGGGGGAAAAGCGCAGCGTCTCTGCCTCCATGGCACGCAGCACCTCCCAAGAAGCCTCATCCAAATTGTCCAAATCGGCCAACTTACGTGCGGAAAAGCGGGTCTGCTGACGACCTACTGTCAGGACTTGATCTTGGGAGTTTGCTTTTCCAGGATGCAACGGAAAGTTGGCTCGTGCGAGACGGGAATGGAGGTACATGATTTATTTAATATATCAAAAAAAAGGAATAAATGAAAGCGCGCACAGTGGCGGAGAATAAACTATGAAAAAAACAAAAAGACTATAAACATGGAACCAAAACTTACTGTGACAAGGGACATGAAGCAGGATCATACAGGAATGGACAGAGCATAAATGTGGTGCGGTATGGGGTGCGAGGTCGTCAGAAAAACAAACTGAAAAACACTGAACTTAAATACTACGGACATGATTAACGAAAACAGGTGCGTGACTCAAGACGTGAAACAGGTGCGTGACGTGACAGGTGAAAACTAATGGTTGCTATGGTGACCAGACAAGGGAGTGAAAAAGACAGAAACTAAACAAAACATGACTTAAAACAAAACATGATTATACAGACATGACAGCATTGTGCCGAGTGTGAAATTTGGTGGAGGAGGAATTATAGTGTGGGGTTGTTTTTCAGGAGTTGGGCTTGGCCCCTTAGTTCCAGTGAAAGGAACTTTGAATGCTCCAGGATACCAAAACAATTCCATGCTCCCAACCTTGTGGGAGCAGTTTGGAGCGGGCCCCTTCCTCTTCCAACATGACTGTGCACCAGTGCACAAAGCAAGGTCCATAAAGACATGGATGACAGAGTCTGGTGGGGATGAACTTGACTGGCCTGCACAGAGTCCTGACCTGGACCCGATAGAACACCTTTGGGATTAATTTTTTTAGACGCATGCATGGATAGACAAACGTTAATGTGTGTGTGTGTATGTGTAAGCAGACATGTTGACATGTGAGTGGACATACCGATGTTTGCGTCACGTGTGTGTAAATGGGCATGCACTCACATTATTAATAGCAAGCATTTATCCGAAAAATAAAAAACATACCCGATCTTTCCAATGTAAATACAATAACAGACGTTTGAATTACCAGTGTGTGTAAGTGGACTGACTGATCTTTTTGGGTAAAAGAACAGACAGTTGTTTGACTTACGATCTCAAAAACCTCAAATGTTTGCATTCTTTGTGTTTTCAAAAGAACAGACTTACGTTCAGATCATTTGTATGCAAATGGATAGACAAAATCTGTATTGTGCGAGTATATAAATGGACTGCAGATAGGCGTGTAGATTATCAGCTTGTGCGAATGGACACACAGACGTTTGTGTCGTTTACATAAATGGAAATACCGATCTTTGCGTTACGTTATGTATATGTTTGAATATGAACGGACTGAGGACTATATCAGTGTATGTAAATGGACAGACGTTTTCATTATTTCATTGAAGTAAATGGACAAACAGACCTTTGCATGATTGTTTATGTAAATGAATAGACTAAATTTGCATTGTGCGAGTATTTGAAAGGACTGTTCGGCGTTTACGTTATCAGAATATTCGAATGGACACAGACGTGTGCATTGTGTCGTTTACATAAATGGAAATACAGATGTTTGTGTACGTTATGTGTTTGTTCGAATATGAACGGACTGATGAGTATATCAGTGTATGTAAATGGACAGACGTTTTCATTATTTACTTTAATTGGACAAACAGACCTTAAATGGTTAAAAATGGTTAGACAAAATGTGCATTGTGCGAGTATGTAAGTGGACTGTGGAGGCATGTACATTATAAGCGTATGCGAATGGACACACAAACGTTTGCATTGTGTCGTTTACATAAATGGAAATGCCGATGTTTGTGTTACTATGTGTATGTTGGTCCATACACCGATATAAATACTGGTCAGTCCGTTCATATTCAGACATTGTCATTATCTCCTATAAGTAAATGGACAAACAGACCTTTGCATTAATTGCGTATGCACATAGACAGAATAACATGTATATGCAAATACTCTGTCAGGGTATGTAAAAGGACCTTTACAGGCGTTTGCACTGCGTACTTGTAAATGGACTGACAGATGTTTGCATTAGGTTTTTACATGAATAGAAATACAGATGTTCGCATTACGTGTGTGTGTGTGTGCGTGCGTGTAAATTGACAAACTGAAATTTTCATATAGCCTCATTTAAATTTGCAGTGCGTGTGTGTGTGTAAATGGAGAAACTGACATTTTCATATGTCTTCATTTAAATTTGCAGTACATGTGTGTGTAAATGGACAAACTGAAATTTCCATATATCCTCATGTAAATTTGCAGTATATGTGTGTGTGTGTGTGTGTGTGTGTGTGTGTGTGTGTTTGTGTGTGTGTAAATGGACAACTGACATTTTCATATATCCTCATGTAAATTTGCAGTACGTGTGTGTCTAAATGGACAAACTGAAATTTCCATATATCCTCATTTAAATTTGCAGTGCGTGTGTGTGTAAATGGAGAAACTGAAATTTCCATATATCCTCATGTACATTTGCAGTACGTGCGTGTGTAAATGGACAAACTGAAATTTCCATAAATCCTCAAGTACATTTGCAGTATATGTGTGTGTGTGTGTGTGTGTGTGTAAATGGACTAATTGAAATTTCCATATATCCTCATGTAAATTTGCAGTATGTGTGTGTAAATGGACAAACTGAAATGTCCATATATCCTCATTTAAATTTGCAGTGCCAGTGTGTGTGTAAATGGAGAAACTGAAATTTCCATATATCCTCATGTAAATTTGCAGCGTGTGTGTTTGTGTGTAAATGGACAAACTGATATTTCCATATAACCTCATGTAAATTTGCAGTACGTGCGTGTCTAAATGGACAAACTGAAATGTCCATATATCCTCATGTAAATTTGCAGTATATGTGTGTGTGTGTGTGTGTGTGCGTGTGTCTAAATGGACAAACTGAAATTTCCATATATCCTCATGTAAATTTGCAGTATGTGTGTGTGTGTGTGTGTGTGTGTGTGTGTGTGTGTGTGTGTGTTTGTGTGTGTGTGTGTAAATGGAGAAACTGAAATGTCCATATATCCTCATGTAAATGTTCAGTACATGTGTGTATAAATGGACAAACTGAAATTTCCATATATCCTCATGTAAATTTGCAGTGTGTGTGTGTGTGTGTGTGTGTGTGTGTGTGTGTAAATGGACAAACTGAAATTTTCATATATCCTTATGTACATTTGCAGTATGTGTGTGTGTGTGTGTAAATGGACAAACTGAAATTTCCATATATCCTCATTTAAATTTGCAGTGTCAGTGAGTGTGTAAATGGAGAAACTGAAATTTCCATATATCCTAATTTAAATTTGCAGTACGTGTGTGTCTAAATGGAGATACTGAAATTTCCATATATCCTCATTTAAATTTGCAGTGCCAGTGAGTGTGTAAATGGAGAAACTGAAATTTCTATATATCCTCATGTAAATTTGCAGTGTGTGTGTGTGTGTGTGTGTGTGTGTGTGTGTGTGTGTGGGTGGGTGGGTGTGTGTGGGTGTGTGTGTGTCTAAATGGACAAACTGAAATTCCCATATATCTTCATGTAAATTTGCAGTGGACTTGTGTGTAAATGGACAGCCGTGTGTGTCTGTGTGTGTAAATGGACAAACATGTACTTCTTAGTGCCAACCTTTGTGCCGTCTGTCTTCAGGACCAGCTTACTCCCGCGGGTGATCGAGGCCAAGTACCTGGACATCATGGACTCGCAGCACATGTGAGCAGAAAGGGACGACGCAAATGGCGACCACTGACTCTTCTTCTCAATAAAGTTGGTACGACATCTCCTGCAACGTGATCCAACTCTCACATTCTTCGCCAGCCAGCTGGGGACAAAAAGCAAAACAAAGTTAAAGAAACCCTCAAAATTAAAAAAAAAAAAAAAAGTTGTTTCCTGTTTCGTTGTTTGTATTTTTACTTTGTCCGTTAAAAAACAAAACAAAAAAAATGTAAACAATATTAATGCATTCTTGTACCTGACATTTTTAACATATAGCAATCTATAAATTAGTTTGAGACAATCTTTTTTTTTTTTTTTATTAGTCTTATTATAATAAAACATTGGTTCAGTGCAATGCAAATAAAGCCTGAATAAGGCCGCAGTGTGAAGCTCCTCCAATAGATGGCAGTAGACGCCTAGAGGCCAACATGGCAGTGGGATTAGAGCCTAAGAGGACAAAAACCCACAGCATGCTTTTGCTGTCCTTCAATTGGTTGACGTCACTCACTCAATAATAATAATAATAATAACATCAACAACCCGTGCATTTTACAAGTGCTTTTACTTATTTTAAGAGACCTTTTCTTGCCGTCGGTCCCTAAAAACACTAGAGCACTCCTGTTTCCACTGCCTTAAAAAGGAGCAGAGCATCGCTCTTGTATAAAGAATCTTTGATCCAACATCAAGAGAGCTCCTGTGAAATATAGGATCGCTGGTAAATGGTTTTTGCAGCATGTGCTTAAAAACATTTTTTGCAATAGGTCGGTAAAAACAGCAGAGTGCTTGCTCCTGTCATACAGTAGATGATCTTTGAATGGTGTTTCTGCACTAGGGCCTTGACCCTTGTGCAACGTTCATATTGTTGTTACTCAGCCAGTGTTTGTGGGTCTGATGGACCCGTTGCATGTCTTTTAATGCCTCACAATCAAATACTTTTATGTTAAAATACTGAACAGATGTTTATTGGGATAAGGTAAACATCTGTTCAGTATTTTAACATAAAAGTGTTAGATTGTGAGGCATTAAAAGACACAAAATGCAACGGGTCCATCAGACCCACAAACACTTTTATGTTAAAATACTGAACAGATGTTTACCTGATCCCAATAAACCTCTGTTCAGTATTTTAACATAAAAGTATTTTATTGTGAGGCATTAAAAGACACAAAATGCAACGGGTCCATCAGACCCACAAACACTTTTATGTTAAAATACTGAACAGATGTTTACCTGATCCCAATAAACATCTGTTCAGTATTTTAACATAAAAGTATTTGATTGTGAGGCATTAAAAGACACAATGCAACAGGTCCATCAAACACTTTTATGTTAAAATACTGAACAGATGTATACCTTATCCCAATAAACATCTGTTCAGTATTTTAACATAAAAGTGTTTGATTGTGAGGCATTAAAAGCCCCAAAATGCAACGGGTCCATCAGACCCACAAACACTTTTATGTTTAAATACTGAACAGATGTTTACCTTATCCTAATAAACATCTGTTCAGTATTTTAGTATAAACATATTTGATTGTGAGGCATTAAAAGACACAAAATGCAACCGGTCCATCAGACACTTTTATGTTAAAATACTGAACAGATGTTTACCTTATCCCAATAAACATCTGTTCAGTATTTTAACAGAAAAGTATTTGATTGTGAGGCATTAAAAGACACAAAATGCAACGGGTCCATCAGACCCACAAACACTTTTATGTTGAAATACTGAACAGATGTTTACCTTATCCCAATAAACATCTGTTCAGTATTTTAACATAAAAGTGTTAGATTGTGAGGCATTAAAAGACACAAAATGCAACGGGTCCATCAGACCCACAAACACTTTTATGTTAAAATACTGAACAGATGTTTACCTTATCCCAATAAACATCTGTTCAGTATTTTAACACAAAAGTGTTTGATTGTGAGGCATTAAAAGACACAAAATGCAACGGGTCCATCAGACCCACAAACGCTGGCTGAGTAACAACAATATGAACGTTGCATGGAAAATTTCTCTGCCAGTTTCTGCATCCCACAGGGATTCTTCTTTTGTGTCTCTGCACCTGCGGTTCCCACACAAGGTTGCAACATTGTTTGTCAACACTGTCTGCTCTCATTTTCTCGCACATTTGACCCTCTGATGTTCCGTGTACCTACACTCTGTCCTCCTCCTGTCTAGGGCTGCTGTGTGTGTGTGTGTGATACACAGATTATTATTTTCCACACTTCTATTAGCCCCGGGTCCAGTGGACCCGGACATCTTATATGTAATAGAAATGTGTTGGGGGGGTGTATGGTGTGTAGTCATTAAATATGTATTCTGATATATGTTCTTCACAGAAAATGAGCCAAAGTCAGTGAGTCTCAGTTTGAAAAATCTATTAATTGTATCATTTTTCTTTTAATAAAAAAATGAAAATGGGTCCCACAGACCCGAACACCACACAAGGGTTAAAAAACAGCAGAGCAATCATATCCTAAAGCATCTTAAACCATCTTTAGATGCTTGGAAACAGCAGAACTCCTGTCAAATAAAGGATCTTTGATTAGTGCTTATTTTTCGGTGCACCGTTGCATCATTTAGATCGACGGTCCTCAAACCTTTGTCACCGAGTACCACCTCAGAAAACACTTGGCTCTCCATGTACCACCATAATGACCAACATTAAAACACAGCAGCGTAGTAGGCCTAAGTATTCATTAAAAACAAGGCAGTGGTTTTATTCAGCAAGTTTGTAAACCGCGATCAACAAAATTGGTAATTTAAAAGATAATTTGATACAAGATATATCGTTTTAAAAGGAGGTCCATCGGTCTGGGGGTCCTCGGTCTGACTTCAGCGTATTGTCTTTACACACGTTTGTGTAGGTTTATGGTTTATGATGCAATGGGTTTCTAGAAAGTTTGATTTTTAGTGGACTCAACAAGAAGCAAATGTGTTGCCATGGTGATTCGTCCTCGGATAGTCACCACCGAGAAGCCGCCAATTAAACGTCTGCCCCTTTTCATACATTGTATTAACGTCGGCGCCACCTACGTAGAGAAGGTGGTCCTGACAAGAGGCGGAGGACAGGAACAGCTCGTGTGGACGGACGCCGCTCGCCAACATGTCACCTCGCCCACGGGCAGGAAGTGATCGACACGCTGAAAGTACAAACCCCGTTTCCATATGAGTTGGGAAATTGTGTTAGATGTAAATATAAACGGAATACAATGATTTGCAAATAATTTTCAACCCATATTCAGTTGAATATGCTACAAAGACAACATATTTGATGTTCAAACTGATAAACATTTTTCTTTTGTTGCAAATAATCATTAACTTTAGAATTTGATGCCAACAACACGTGACAAAGAAGTTGGGAAAGGTGGCAATAAATACTGATAAAGTTGAGGAATGCTCATCAAACACTTATTTGGAACATCCCACAGGTGTGCAGGCTAATTGGGAACAGGTGGGTGCCATGATTGGGTGTAAAAACAGCTTCCCAAAAAATGCTCAGTCTTTCACAAGAAAAGATTGGGCGAGGGACACCCCTTTGTCCACAACTGCGTGAGCAAATTGTTGAACAGTTTAAGAACAACGTTTCTCAAAGTGCAATTGCAATACATTTAGGGATTTCACCATCTACGGTCCATAATATCATCAAAAGGTTCAGAGAATCTGGAGAAATCACTCCACGTAAGCGGCATGGCCGGAAACCAACATTGAATAACCGTGACCTTCGATCCCTCAGACGGCACTGTATCAATCTTTAAAGGATATCACCACATGGGCTCAGGAACACTTCAGAAAACCACTGTCACTAAACACAGTTGGTCCCTACATCTGTAAGTGCAAGTTAAAGCTCTACTATGCAAAGCGAAAGCCATTTATCAACATCATCCAGAAACGCCGCCGGCTTCTCTGCGCCCGAGATCATCTAAGATGGACTCATGCAAAGTGGCAAAGTGTTCTGTGGTCTGACGAGTCCACATTTCAAATTGTTTTTAGAAATATTCGACATTGTGTCATCCGGACCAAAGGGGAAGCGAACCATCCAGACTGTTATCGACGCAAAGTTCAAAAGCCAGCATCTGTGATGGTATGGGGGTGCATTAGTGCCCAAGACATGGGTAACTTGCACATCTGTGAAGGCTCCATTAATGCTGAAAGGTACATACAGGTTTTGGAACAACATATGCTGCCATCTAAGCGCCGTCTTTTTCATGGACGCCCCTGCTTATTTCAGCAAGACAATGCCAAGCCACACTCAGCACGTGTAACAAAAAAAGAGTGCGGGTACTTTCCTGGCTCGCCTGCAGTCCAGACCTGTCTCCCATTGAAAATGTGTGGCACATTATGAAGCGTAAAATACGACAGCGGAGACCTCGGACTGTTGAACGACTGAAGCTCTACATAAAACAAGAATGGGAAAGAATTCCACTTTCAAAGCTTCAACAATTAGTTTCCTCAGTTCACAATCGTTTATTGAGTGTTGTTAAAAGAAAAGATGATGTAACACAGTGGTGAACATGCCCTTTCCCAACTACTTTCGCACGTGTTGCAGCCATGAAATTCTAAGTTAATTATTATTTTGAAAAAATAATAAAGTTTATGAGTTTGAACATCAAATATGTTGTCTTTGTAGCATATTCAACTGAATATAGGTTGAAAATGATTTGCAAATCATTGTATTCCATTTATATTTACATCTAACACAATTTCCTAACTCATATGTAAACGGGGTTTGTAGCAAAAAGTAGCACACTGGAGCTAATTGGCCAATTATCATATTTAACAAATTATAATTAATTGTTGTATAACTGTTTTATTATTTTTTTGTTTCAACGCTTAAAAGCTTTAGTGACGTGGCCCCAAGATGCAGAAGGTGAGTGAATCAATATACTTTAATAGAACAAAAGAAAACGCACTAATGAGGAAATGGGAGAATGCAACTCGGAGTCGAAAAAAGGAACAAAAGAAGGCGAGCACAACTAATTATGGCACTCACGTTGTTTAAAGCAGGAGTCTCACTGGATGCAGAACCTGGGTGAGGCTGGGCGGCAAGAAAAGGTTTCTTAAAAAAAATCTAACATGCACTTTTTAATGAATTCACCTTCTTTGAATGGCTATCCTGCCCTAGCAACATACTTGCCAACCCTCCCGATTTTACCGGGAGACTCCTGAATTTCAGTGCCCCTTCCGACAAACTCCCGGGGCAACCATTCTCCTGAATTTGTCCTGATTTTCACCCGGACAACAATATTAAGGGCGTGCCGTGATGGCACTGCCTTTAACGTCCTCTACAACCTGTCGTCACGTCCGCTTTTTCACCATACAAACAGCATGTCACATGTTGTATGTGGCTTCTGCAGACACACGTAAGTGACCGCAAGACATACTTGATCAACGGCCATACAGGTCGGTTGGGGGGCGGGGGGGTTTGATGTGTGTGGGGGCGGAGTTTGGTGGTAGCAGGGGTGTATATTGTAGCCCGGAAGAGTTAGGGCTGCATGGGATTCTGGGTATTTGTTCTGCCATACAGGTTGGTTGGGGGTTTGGTGGTAGCAGGGGTGTATATTGTAGCCCGGAAGAGTTAGGGCTGCATGGGATTCTGGGTATTTGTTCTGTTGTGTTTATGTTGTGTTACGGTGCAGATGTTTCTCCCAAAATGTGTTTGTCATTCTTGTTTTGTGTGGGTTCACAGTGTGGCGCATATTTGTAACAGTGTTAAACTTGTGTATGCGGCCACCCTCAGTGTGACCAAGTATGTCTTGCAGTCACTTACGTGTGTGTACAGAAGCCAAATACAACATGTGACTGGGCTGGCACGCTGTTTGTACAGGTTGTAGAGGGCGCTAAAGGTAGTGCCATCACGGCACGCCCTAAATATTGTCTTTCGGGTGAAAATCGGCAGACATTTGAGAGAATGGTTGCCCTGAAATTCGGGAGTCTCCCGGAAAAATCGGGAGGGTTGGCAAGTATGACGCTGTCAAGCGGCATTCATATAAAACTTGCGGGCCGCACTAACATTACATTTTCATATTAAGGTGCGGGCCGCAAAATAACATCTCGCGGGCCGCAATTGGCCCGCGGGCCGCGTGTCTGGGACCCCTGGTTTAAAGCAATGGGCATTAGCAGAGCATTAATAGACATAGCGAGGAAGTGCAAATGGCAATCAACAGCGGCGGAGTAAAATAGGATTGGCAACCTCCGCAGCAGGTGTGGACGCCTGTGCTCAGCAAAAGGAAGTGAACTTACAAAATAAGAGCACAGGCCAGGAACTATAATACCACACATAAGGAAAAAGCAAACCGAAGTCCAAAAGAGTCTGAGGTCTGCATGGCAGCTTTATGTGACGATCTGTCACTTCATTTCTGTTTGTTTCCTTGTTTTGTATTCACTTCCTAGCAGTGCTCTTATTTTGTTTCCACTTCCTGCTCGTCCCGTTGAGCGCTGTGTTTTTTCCCCTCACCTGCTGTTGATTGGCAGCAGGTGTGGACCAATCAGCATGTTCCCATTTATTATGCCTGTCTCGCGCACTCCTCAGTGCTGGAGGATTGACTTATGTTTTCAGACCTGTTATATGCAAGACTGCTTTATCTGTGTTTGAGTCATCTTTTACCTGATCGGCATTCCCCTGGTTCCTGCATCTTGGGGTCACTACAATCCCAGCCATGCAAGTTTGTGACACTTCGTGGTATTAAAATCCACATTGCACATTTTTCTTGTTATATTTCACTTACCGTATTTTTCGGACTATAAGTCGCAGTTTTTTTCATAGTTTGGCTGGCTCCTAGAATTCCCGTTTTTATTTAGTTTTTTTTTAAAGCCCTCTTTTCCCTCCTCTTCCTGGACGGTCCACATTTTTCAACCAATTCCAATCATTACACCTCAAACATTCCTGTGTCATGATCCGTGGTCCGGATCATGTTTTGTTTAGTTATGCTCAGTGTTGGGACTAACGCGTTACAAAGTAACGCGTTACTGTAACACCGTTAGTTTTGGCGGTAACTAGTAATCTAACGCGTTATTTTTTTATATTTAGTAACTCAGTTACCGTTACTACATGATGCGTTACTGCGTTATTTTACGTTACTTTTTATGTAGTATAAAGTGTGTTTTATCGGAGCGCTGCTCTGTCATTGTTCTGATTCTTCTTGTGTCACAAGCCGGAGAAGAGAGAGAGACATGCGCTCTGTGTGGGTGTGTCTGAGTGTGAGTGTGGGGAGCGAGGGGGGGGGGGGGCGTGTCTGATCATGGCGGAGCCAGAAGTCGAGTTTGCTAACATGGAGATATTTTCACTACTTTTCTTTTGTCGAGCACAAAGAAAATAACATTTTAGTTAAATGTAAATTGTGCTTTGGATCAAAGATGCCATCTACTGCCCAAAACAGCAATTCAAATCTGCTGAAACAAGCTACATAGCAACATGCTTCGACGAAGCTAGTAAAGAGAGACAGAGACTCTGATGCCATTTCACCTCCACCACCACCACCATTCACCGCTGAAGGTACACACTCTGTCAATCAATGTTCCCTCTAATTGTTCATGTGTGAGCAAATGCAAAAAGTCCCTGAGCATTGAGTGGAGTCCATGTGAGCAACTTTAGACGTGCACACTGTGGCTACACCAGCAGCACACCTGTCCCAAACCTCACTAAATAACAACTTACATCTCCATCCATCCATCCATTTTCTACCGCTTGTCCCTTTCGGGGTCGCTGGAGCCTATCTCAGCTGCATTCGGGCGGAAGGCAGGGTACACCCTGGACAAGTCCCCACCTCATCACAGGGCCAACACAGATAGACAGACAACATTCTCTTATTATTAGAATCAAATGACAGCAGTCATTTCCATTTCTAATTTAAGTGTTTAGGGCCACTTATAATGACAATAACAAAAAATATTGTTTTTCATGAACTGTGTACTTGTATTGTTTGTCTGGGTGGAGGTCCTGCTTTGGAAATAATTTGTACCCCTTTCAGACATTGCATTTAGTTCCCATTAAAACATTCACATGTTGCACAATGAGATGTAAGCAGGGGATCATGTGTACATTCCTGCAACTTCCTGTTTGTAAAAAATATATTTTTATTAGTATTTATTTAATATACTAACAGCATTTAATGATTAATATTTATAAATTAAGACTCCTAATAAATGACACTAGAATAAGCACACATTTGATTGGTAAATCATAGTGTAACGACCTGGAATGACACTTTATGTGTGGTGTTGGAGTTGTCTGACTTTTTGTGTGGCTGTAAACGCATCACTGGCTAAGTTGCCATATGTGCAAGTGTTGGCGCACGTGAGAGAGCGAGCGGCTGCTGTTGATATAACAAAGTTGCTTTTGGTCTGGTTTGTACTGCAGAAAATGACCAGTTTTGCTAGATATCATTTTTTTTACTAATGTTTTGGTGATGTGTTTATGGCCGACAGTAAAGAGTTTTGCTCAGTAAAGTGATGGATGGAATTCATGTCCTCAAAGCGTCTCGACAGACGTTACAATATTTGAACAATGATGACGAAAACGGTTTTCTCTGTCGTGTCCGTGTCGTGTCGAAAATTGTTATGCGCTTATTTTTTTATTTGATTTTGTGCTTGGCATAGATTTGCCGTGCGCAGAGGACGCTTGAGCAGTGCGCAATTGCACATGCGCGCTCCTGAGAGGGAACGTTGCTGTCAATTCTCTTATATACTCTTTCATTCTAGACTTCTAGAGTGTTTGATTATCACATCACTCTAAATGTATAGACTATAAAGTTCACAAACATAAAGAGGGATCCTAGTGGGCCAGGCCAATCTTTCCTTATCTCTAAACTAAAACTGGGGAAATGTGTAGAGTGTTCTGGGCTTCAGACATGATTTTGTATCAGAATTACTTGAGGAAGAAAATGCCTGGTTAGACTTTGTGTATGTAGTGTGTGCCTTTCTTGCTTTACAGCTATGCTGTTATTATGCTGTTTGTTACTTATGTATGTTATGTTGCAGCTATTTAAAATAGTTTTGTCAATTTGTTCTGGCCAGAAACAAATTGGCCTTTGTAACATATATTTGTCTTTGTGTGTTGTATGTAAACCACATGGCTTAGCAGAGTTGAGTGATGCAAATGCATGTCAAGTTGATCAACAGATTGTATTATTCTCCAGTGCAATAACAGTACTGAAATGAAGGCTAAAAGGGCATTAATTGGAGCTTTAAAAAAAAAAGGAAAAAAGAAGTAACTAAATAGTTACTTTTCACAGTAACGCATTACTTTTTGGTGTAAGTAACTGAGTTAGTAACTGAGTTACTTTTGAAATGAAGTAACTAGTAACTGTAACTAGTTACTGCTTTTCAGTAACTAACCCAACACTGGTTATGCTGTTAGTTTTGGACTTCCTTAGTTCCTGGTTTCACTTCCTTGTTTGAGTTTGTTTTGTTTCCATGGTTACCCATTGGTTTCACCTGTTCCACGTTTGGACTCACACACACCTGTCACCAATCATGTCACTGTTATTTAAGCTTACCTTTGTTCATCACTCGTTCCGCCTGCATTGTCGTTATGTCACACCGGTTCATGTCTCGTTTTGACCAAGTAAGTTTCCATGTCCATGTCCTAGTTTCTGTTAATTAGCAGCTTCTGGTGTTTTAGGCACACTTGCCTTTTTTGGTTGTATTTTTGTGTTTTGTGGTAGTTCGTGGTTTATGTTAATAAATCCTAGCCTACCTTCACGCTGTCGTCCGGAGCCGTCTCTTTTGCGTTGGAAGAACAACCCCGCAGCTAGCTGCGACCCCCACGTGACATCCTGAGTTTGGATTTTAAAAAATTCCAATTTTTTTGGGGTCATACAAATTCCCGGTTTTCTTGAAAATAACGATTCTCAATTCAAACTGTTGCTACGTCAACATTTTCCGACCAAGTCCAATGCCAACCCATTTGTATCTTCTCGGACAATTGTGCGAGTATCAATATTTTCAAAAGTTCCCAGTTTTTTCCATAATTCCCAAATTTCCAGGAAACCCCCCTTCAAATGAATAGACATATTCAAAATTCTACAATGTTCAAAATCTTGCGCCACTTGGTACCCTATCCAGACCTTTCAACCATCCACTCACTACTTTTCCAAGATTTTGAAGGCAAAACATATCTTTTCCCGAAATTACCGGTAATTTTCTCCCCATTGACAATGAATGGGAAATATACAAACTTCGGCATATCCCACATTTCTCATCCAATTTGAATCATTCCAACAGCTACACACTACACTCACCCTGGACAATCAAGAAAATTCCAGGAATTCCCAGAATTCCCGTATTTTATTTTTTATTTTTTTAAAGCCCTCTTACCCCCCTCTTCCTGGACGGTCCACATTTTTCAACCAATTCCAATCATTACACCTCCAAAACATTCCTGAGTTTGGATATTAAAAAATTCCAAATTTTTTTGGGTCATACAAATTCCCGGTTTTCTTGAAAATAACGATTCTCAATTCAAACTGTTGCTACGTCAACATTTTCCGACCAAGTCCAACGCCAACCCATTCGTATCTTCTAGGACAATTGTGCCAGTATCAATATTTTTAAAAATTCCCAGTTTTTTCCATAATTCCCAAATTTCCAGGAAACCCCCTTCAAATGAATAGACATATTCAAAATTCTACAATGTTCAAAATCTTGCGCCACTTGGTACCTTATCCAGACCTTTCAACCATCCACTCACTACTTTTCCAAGATTTTGAAGGCAAAACATATCTTTTCCCGAAATTACCGGTAATTTTCTCCCCATTGACAATGAATGGGAAATATACAAACTTCGGCATATCCCACATTTCTCATCCAATTTGAATCATTCCAACAGCCACACACTCCACTCACCCTGGACAATCAAGAAAATTCCAGGAATTCCTAGAATTCCCATTTTTATTTTTTAAAAGCCCTCTTATCCCCCTCTTCCTGGACGGTCCACATTTTTCAACCAATTCCAATCATTACACCTCCCAAACATTCCTGAGTTTGGATTTTAAAAAATTCCAAATTTTTTGGGGTCATACAAATTCCCGGTTTTCTTGAAAATAACGATTCTCAATTCAAACTGTTGCTACGTCAACATTTTCCGACCAAGTCCAACGCCAACCCATTCGTATCTTCTAGGACAATTTTGCGAGTATCAATATTTTCAACAGTTCCCAGTTTTTTCCGTAATTCCCAAATTTCCAGGAAACCCCCCTTCAAATGAATAGACCTATTCAAAATTCTACAATGCTCAAAATCTTGCGCCACTTTGTACCCTATCCGGACCTTTCGACCATCCACTCATTACTTTTCCAAGATTTTGAAGGCAAAACATGTATTTTCCCGAAATCACGGGTAATTTTTCCCCATTGACAATGAATAGGAAATATACAAATGTATCCCATATTCCACATTTCTCATCCGATTTGAACCGTTCCAACATCCACACACTTCACTCACCTTGGACATTCAAGCCAGCATGTTTCGAAAATGTCCTGATTACCCGAATTACCAGGAATCTCCCCCCTTTGAAAAAAAAAGGGCAACATACAAACCTCTCCATATCCCACATTACTCATCCGATTTGAACCGTTCCAACATCCACACTCCACTCACCCTCGACATTCAAGCAATTCAGTTCCACTTGCGCACATAGGGTATTCACACGCAACTCCTTCTGGAATTGCAAATTCTAGTTTTGCAATAGTATTAGGGTCGTTAGAAAAATAGTTTCAAGCCGCAAGGGCCCCCCGGGGCGCACTTAGGACACCCCTGCGTGAGATGAGTCACTGTCTAAGACTTCATGTCGAGACGTTTCACTCCATCACAGGACGACGTGACGGCAAATGCACGTCAAGATGGCACTCGGTATATTGTCAGGACTCATAAAGATCCATCATGCATCACACAGCAACCTTAGCGCCGAGAACATAGGCATGCCCACTTTTTAAGCTGCACGAGACTGTCAGAATATTATAAACAGCTGGTAAGTACAACACCGTGCATGCTGATGAACATGGTGTTCAATTGCCGCCTCTCTGGCACAGCCAATCACAGGCCAGCGTCTTCACGAGATGTCAGATTGAACACATTGGAAGAAAGTGTGAAGTGTCTCACGAGGCGCTCATCTTCTCAGCGAAAGAACAGATTGTCAGTTCCAAGAAGATGATTAGCGGGAACATCATCATCACCTTCTTGCCAACCCTCCCGGATTTTCCGGGAGACTCCCGAAATTCAGCGCCTCTCCCTAAAACCTCCCGGGACAAATTTTCTCCCGAAAATCTCCCGAAATTCAGGCGGAGCTGGAGGCCACGCCCCCTCCAGGTTTATTGTTAGGCAGTTTCATTAACGTCCTCCCAGCACGGCAACAACACACAACAACAGCAGTCACGTTTTTGTCTACCGTATAGCAGTTTGTCTGCCGTAAACAGCAATGTTGTGACACTCTTAAACAGGACAATACTGCCATCTACTGTACATGCATATGTGACATTAACATCTAGGGCTTTTAGAGAGTGCAGTGCACAACTGTGCACACAACAAGGAGACGAAGCAGAATGCACCATCAGAGAGGGTGTTCAGCATGGTTAGAAAAATAGTGACAGAGAATAGAACAAGGATGGACAATTCAACCCTTAACTCAACAATGAGTAGATGAGTGTTATGTGTGTGTATATGTGTTAATAAATGAACACTGAAATTCAAGTATTTCTTTTATATATATATATATATATATATATATATATATATATATAATAAAATATATATATATAATAAAATATATATATATATATATATGTATATATATATATATATATATATATATATATATATATATATATATATAGCTAGAATTCACTGAAAGTCAAGTAGTCAAGTATTTCTTATACACATATATATATATATATATATATATATATATATATATATATATATATATATATATATATATATATATATATATATATATATATATATATATATATATGTATATGTATATATATATATGTATATGTATATATATATATATATATATATATGAAATACTTGACTTGGGGAATTCTAGCTGTAAATATACTCCTCCCCTCTTAACCACGCCCCCAACCACGCCCCCCGCCACCCCCACCTCCCGAAATCGGAGGTCTCAAGGTTGGCAAGTATGCATCATCATCATCATGTGAGGAAACCTCTGCTGTGTTGCATAACGCAAAGTGTCACGTTGTAGACACAAACATACACTATATTGACAAAAGTATCTTACTGAGATCATTTAGGACCAAAACCCTTAAAACAAGTAAAACACTAACATAAAATCTGCTTAGTGAGAAGAATTATCTTATCAGACAGAAAATAAGCAAATATCACCCTTATTTGTGATATTTACCGTATTTTTCAGAGTATAAGTCGCACCGGAGTATAAGTCGCACCTGTCGAAAATGCATAATAAAAAAGGAAAAAAACATATATAAGTCGCACTGGAGCCCGGCCTAACTATGAAAGAAACTGCGACTTATACTCCGAAAAATACGGTAATCTTACCTAGTTTTTGCAGTGTAGGCCTTCAGTGATTTTTGACTTCAATGATTACCTTTCAAAATCTCATAATTGATGTCACCACATGATCATTGCTGGAGAAATACTACACAGCAGTGGTGCCCAACCACTGGTCCGTGATGCACAGAAACATTAATTAATTTATAAACTACCGCATTTTTTCCAAATTAATTTTGGCCTTTCCCACTAAACACACCGATAATTTTGTTTATAGATGTATATTAAAACTCCTGATAGAAGTTGCCATTTGTTATATTACATTAATGCACATTAATGAACATATAACATGTTAATGTGCCAGATCGTAGCCAAAGAGTCTGCAGGATCATTGTATATAGTGGGGGTTCTTAACCTGTTTGACCTCAGGACCAAACCTTTCCACTCCAGAGGGACCCGGAGACAACTCCAGTATTAACACTGAAGTAGTAATCCTACTCTTGATTTTGATCATATTCAATAAAAGAAATTATATAAAAGCACGTGTTAATCACAAAGATTATTATTAATTTAACAAATAAACCTTAGGCTTAGGTCAGGCTGATTAGCAAAAGAAGTACTAACCAAATAAACAATACATTTACATACAATATGTATTATGTTGTGCTAAAACAAACTGAAATAATAATACATCTTTTTGTTAACTAAACTGTCAATAAAATTAAAGTGCAAATGAAAATATAGCTTCACAACTTTAGTCATAATTTTTGCACTTTAGCGCCAGACTTCTTCTGTTAGTTTTATATGGTCATTACTGCCACTAGTGGTAGAAGAGTGTAAAAGCGGACCACAGCTGAAAAAACAGATATATTACATTCTAGGGGGCGCTCGTGGTCCAACACTGGGCCCTGGCCCTATAGTTAAGAAGGTTAAGAAACACTGATATACAGTATATGCCATCAACGTGCCGGGGACCATCTGAAACACGCCCAGGGCTCCCACGACTTCAGCGTTATGGTGAGTTGATTTTTCATGCTCATTTTTTTTTTTCTATGTTTTTATCTGCCACACGTGGAAAGCCGGTCCGTGAAAATAATGCATACATTAAACCGGTCCCTGGTGGAAAAAAAGGTTGGGGACCCCTGCTATACAGGAAAGCGCATTGAACCACATCAACAGTATACAAAACGGTTTATTTTCTGGCGCATTTAATAAATTATAACGCGTCAGCAATTAAAACATATACCGTACATTTATCTGCTTGACTTATGCAACTTCCAGTCAATAAAGTTGGATTCAAAGTACACAAGATATATTAACTGCCCTGACCACATGATGGCGACAAACACACATGTAACAATGTTAATTAAATGACAAGCATGCCACACTTTCACAACAAGGGTTTACAACTTTTAGTTGTAACAGAATAGCTACTGACAACAACTTGTGATTTGATTGGCTATCGCAACTGTCTATCAACTCTGTGTGTTCTCAAATTCATCCAATCTCAGTATCCAATCACAGGACACGTAAATGTCACGTTCAACATGAGGCCACCGAGAAGGCCTTACTGACAACAACTTGTGATTTGATTGGCTATCGCAACTGTCTATCAACTGTATGTCCCCGTTCACTTACAGTACATAGATGCCTGCATTGTTGATTCTGAAGGCGTCTGGCAGATTTCGTACTGCATGGCAACATAAGCTAGCTGAATTCTGATTGGATGCACTGGAACGTGCATAATATGACGTGGAAAGAATATGAATATTTGTAGATATTTAGGGAAAGTAAATTAAATAAATATTGTATCTTTAATTATGATGATGATGATTTCTGGTTATGTTAGGCCAGCAGAGAAGGCCTTGCTGGCCCTGACGGCACACCACTGTCAATCAGCATCTTGATATGCCACACCTGTCAGGTGGGATATACCGTATTTTTCGGAGTATAAGTCGCACCGGAGTATAAGTCGCACCTGCCGAAAATGCATAATAAAGAAGGGAAAAAACATATATAAGTCGCACTGGAGCCCGGCCAAAGTATGAAAAAAAACTGCGACTTATAGTCCGAAAAATACGGTAGTCAGTGACGTGCAGTCAGGGGAGGCAGGTGAGACGGGGCCTCACGTGCCATCATGGAAATAAAAAAAATGTAAAAAGAAAAACAATTAATTAAATCGTAATATGTATCCAGTGATTATACTATAAAGTTATTTTCCGTTTAACTTCACCAGTTTTAGATTATTTTTTTTCACAATTGCTGAATTTTCACATTTCACGTTCAAATACTGAGAAGAGACTTCCGGTGAGTCAGCAGCCAGTTGTGCCTCACCATGGATTGCGCAATGACTCGGCTAACTGCTGGCCTGCTGTGCAGTGAGACCGTATTGCTATATGAATTATATTATACATTTACATATTTTAGTTAGCTGAGGTATATAATGTACAGTGTATTTTGTCAACAACTGTATGTGTGTAACGTATTTCTTGTGCTGAGCAATCATAAAACGGCTGCGAAGACGCACTGGGTGAGGCTCGCAGTAATCTCGCCTCATGGTGGTAGAGGGCGCTAGTGATCCCAGGGATCATTCTTGCGACTACTCGGCTGCAGAATAAGTGACAACAAGCTACAGTTAGCAGCGATCGTTTATTTTTTCCTCTCGCCTGGACTTTTAACATGGAGGATTACATATCTAAAATAAAACAGTTTTCTAAACTGGACTTTCAATCCAAGCAGGAGGTAGATCTCCATGGAGACAGAGAGACTTTTAAAACTGAAGAAAGATAAGGAAGACTTCTATAAACAAGTTATCGATGCTTTTATTCAGAAGGAGCGGCGCATGGACTTCATTTATAAGTAAAGGTAAGACCATAATAAAGTTTTTTTTATTAAATGTGCTTTTTTGTGTGCTCCAGTTTTTATGTGTAAAGAATGCTGGTATGAGCTTTTAAACATAACCTGTTAACTGCTTCCAATCAAATGGTGAATAAGATACTCTTTAGGGTTCATATGTTTGTAAATCTGACTGTGATGAAGTCAGTGCCTCACCAGCCATGAACCTCACCGCACGTCACTGGATATAGTGTATCATCTTGGCAAAGAAGAAATGCTCACTAACACAGATTTGCAAACAATATTTGAGAGGAAAAGTCTTGTGTGTATAGTAACAGTTTTAGATCTCAACTCATGAAAAATGGGAGCAAAACAAGTTTATATTTTTGTTCAGTATATATTAACAATGGTGTGTGCTATAGATAATTAGATACGTACAATAAAGAAACCGTTCAATCAGTAATTATGTCCAAAAGTGGAAGGAAAAAAAGTATAACAGATCCAAGGAAGGGAGGGGGAAGTTAATATCTCCTACCATGAAGCGGTGCGTAGGTAAGGTAGCTCGCCATCATTTTGAGAAGAAAATCGGACCTAAACCTGTTCCAAAAAATAAATTAGCACTCAAACATACTATAGATTACAGTCATCAAAATAAGTTGTTCAACAATTATGGCCTCATTTCACAGAGCAGAAAAATATACATGCATTTAGGGCTGCAACTAACAACTATTTTGATAATCGATTAATCTGTCGATTATTACTTCGATTAATCGATTAATGATCGGATAAAAGAGACAAACTACAT
>NC_084563.2:18654598-18777098 GCF_033978685.3 Nerophis lumbriciformis | reverse complement strand
AACACTATATATCAAAAAGGAACAAACGAAAAGCGTGCACAATGGCGGAGGTAGAAAACTAGACTATAAACACCGAACTTGCACATTGGCAGAAACTATGAACAATTAAACAAAACTTGCAAACTATGGCATGAATAAAGAAAACTTACTTGGATGAAAAAACGGCATGAAAAAGCGCAGCAAGGGTCATAAGGGTGTGTGGAGAGTATAAATGCGGGGATGTCGTCAGAACGACAAACTGAAAACAATGAACTAAAATACTATAGACATGATTAGTGAAAGCAGGTGCGTGACTCAAAACGTGAAACAGGTGCGTGACGTGACAGGTGAAAACTAATGGTTGCTATGGTGACAACAAAACAAAAGTGCACAAAAAGTCCAAAAACAAAACCGAACATGACTAAAACAAAACATGATCACACAGACATGACAGTTCCAGAGCTTAGGGCCGACCACAGAGAAGGCCCTGTCTCCCCTGGATTTAAGTCTGGTCTTGGGCACCACGAGCTGGAGCTGGCTTTTATTCTTTGATTTTGGAGCGCTAGAAGCAGCATCCTCATGACATTTTTTTTTTTTACTTACTTTGAATGTTTATAAGACTTCTGATCTTTATTATTTAGACATTTAATTTCATATCTTTAATATCATCCCATCAAACGGAAATAGTTTTATTTAGCCAATCTTTTTGAGTCAATGTTTAAAAATAAATACATTTGACATGTTGTTTGCCTTTTTGCACTTTCTTTGCCTCGCAGCATCTCTTGGTGTTTATGTTGTGTTTTACGAATCAGAAAATACTGTCAGTATGTCACTTTTATAGAATGTGCTTTTTACATATTTGAAGATAAAGGGCATGGAACTGATGGTTTGACTGTAAGAGGGCGTTTGGACTCTCATCCCAGGAGTTTTCATCAGCTCATGCTCATAGACTGAGCTTGGACAGTTTCCAATAATTTCTACAACTCTTATTTTTTTGTGATTGGAGCACATACTTGTTGGTCACAAAAAACATTCATGAAATGTGGTTCTATTATGAATTTATTATGGGTCTACTGAAAATGTGAGCAAATCTGCTGGGTCAAAAGTATACATACAGCAATGTTAATATTTGCTTACATGTCCCTTGGCAAGTTTCACTGTAATAAGGCGCTTTTGGTAGTCATCCACAAGCTTCTGGCAAGCTTCTGGTTGAATGTTTGACCACTCCTCTTGACAAAATTTATTTTTTGTTAAAATAAAGCCAATAATGCAATTTTTTGTGGTCCCCTTTATTTAGAAAAGTACCGAAAAGTATCGAAAAATGTTTGGTACCGGTACCAAAATATTGTATTGGGACAACACTACTTGTGATTAATCAAAAAATGATCATATGATTACTACTACACACACACGTAAAGCGTCATGACAGCATTCATTTTGCATTTCATTTTTAGTCGCTGCGCGTTCACCTGGCACCACTTGAGCTGCAAATGAAAGATCAAAACAAAAATGAAAAAGTGCACCATCAAAATAAAGGTCAGTCCACACGATATTTGTTCGTAAATGATGCAGTAAATGTGAATTTCTGCCAGCGTTCGCATTTAGCAGCTGCACCCGTGTGTCCTTTAGCAAGTATATCTTTATAGTCTTCATGTTTAAAATAAACAATTAGTCATCTGCTGCTAAGAGATGACGAGATTAGGGAATCCTGCCTTGACTAATCATGGTATTATTCAAGGTCGTGCAACCGCCCATGCGACTACATCAGGGGTGTCAAACTCATTTTAGCTCAGGGGCCACATGGAGGAACATCTACTCCCAAGCTGGCCGGACTGGTACAAACCCCGTTTCCATATGAGTTGGGAAATTGTGTTAGATGTAAATATAAACGGAATACAATGATTTGCAAATCCTTTTCAACCCATATTCAATTGAAGGCATTACAAAGACAAGATATTTGATGTTCAAACTCATAAACTTTATTTTTTTTTGCAAATAATAATTAACTTAGAATTTCATGGCTGCAACACGTGCCAAAGTAGTTGGGAAAGGGCATGTTCACTACTGTGTTACATGGCCTTTCCTTTTAACAACACTCAGTAAACGTTTGGGAACTGAAGAGACACAATTTTTAAGCTTCTCGGGTGGAATTTTTTCCCATTCTTGCTTGATGTACAGCTTAAGTAGTTCAACAGTTCGGGGGTCTCCGTTGTGGTATTTTAGGCTTCATAATGCGCCACACATTTCCAATGGGAGACAGGTCTGGACTACAGGCAGGCCAGTCTAGTACCCGCACTCTTTTACTATGAAGCCACGTTGATGTAACATGTGGCTTGGCATTGTCTTGCTGAAATAAGCAGGGGCGTCCATGGTAATGTTGCTTGGATGGCAACATATGTTGCTCCAAAACCTGTATGTACCTTTCATCATTAATGGCGCCTTCACAGATGTGTAAGTTACCCATGTCTTGGGCACTAATACACCCCCATACCATCACAGATGCTGGCTTTTCAACTTTGCGCCTATAACAATCCGGATGGTTCTTCTCCTCTTTGGTCCGTAGGACACGACGTCCACAGTTTCCAAAAACAATTTGAAATGTGGACTCGTCAGACCACAGAACACTTTTTCACTTAGATGAGCTCAGGCCCAGCGAAGCCGACGGCGTTTCTGGGTGTTGTTGATAAACGTTTTTCGCCTTACATGGGAGAGTTTTATCTTGCACTTACAGATGTAGCGACAACTGTAGTTACTGACAGTGGGTTTCTGAAGTGTTCCTGAGCCCATGTGGTGATATCCTTTACACACTGATGTCGCTTGTTGATGCAGTACAGCCTGAGGGATCGAAGGTCACGGGCTTAGCTGCTTACGTGCAGTGATTTATCCAGATTCTCTGAACCCTTTGATGATATTACGGACCGCAGATGGTGAAATCCCTAAATTCCTTGCAATAGCTGGTTGAGAAAGGTTTTTCTTAAACTGTTCAACAATTTGCTCACCCATTTGTTGACAAAGTGGTGACCCTCGCCCCATCCTTGTTTGTGAATGACTGAGCATTTCATGGAATCTACTTTAATACCCAATCATGGCACCCACCTGTTCCCAATTTACCTGTTCACCTGTGGGATGTTCCAAATAAGTGTTTGATGAGCATTCCTCAACTTTATCAGTATTTATTGCCACCTTTCTCAACTTCTTTGTCACGTGTTGCTGGCATCAAATTCTTAAGTTAATGATTATTTGCAACAAAAAAAAAAGTTTATCAGTTTGAACATCAAATATGTTGTCTTTGTAGCATATTCAACTGAATATGGGTTGAAAATGAGTTGCAAATCATTGTATTCCGTTTAAATTTACATCTAACACAATTTCCCAACTCATATGGAAACGGGGTTTGTACATGACCGCAATGAGCATGCATAAATCACCAATGTTAGAGGACATGTGTCAAAACTTTTGTCCTGTCAGACTCTTTTTGAGGGGGCAAAGATCTTTCTTATCTTAATGTTGATTTAATGTAATGATTAATACATTATATAAACAGTAGAAAGCTTGAGATGTGTTTATATGCTTCTTTTATGACACACGACACAAGTCTTATCAACTTTAACAACAGCAATAAAACACAAGTAGGCGACCGAGTCACTCTGCAAACATGTTTCCCTGTGGAGGAGTGGCAGTTAATTGTTTGCTTTACAACAATTATACCATAAATGAGTTGGATTACATTCGCATTAGTTTTGCTTTCCATTCTGCAAACGTCAGAGATAACCACAACACGGAAAACATGAACCGGTTGGGCAAACCAGTATATAAAATAAAGGTGTGGTTTACAGTATAAAGAGGGCACTAAGTATACTAGGTGGCGGTTCTTCGAGGTTTCAGCGCATTTTTCAGATTCACCAAAATGGAAATAGGGTAGGGATAACTTTTTTTTTTACTTCCGAAAGCATTTGTTTACATGTATAAAAATAAAAAATAGGAATTTCATATGGACAAGTTGTAACTTTATTAATCGGAATTTTATGAGAATACGTTGAATTTTATAAGAATATTAGAAGGACAACGTTGGAATTTTATGGAGGGAAAAAAATTATGAAAATAGTCTGACTTTTATGACAACAGGTTGGGGGTCAGCAACCTGCGGCTCTTTAGTGCCGCCTTAGTGGCTCCCTGGAGCATTTAAAAAAAAAAAGTATTGACAATGGAAAAAGATGGGGGAAAATAATTATTTTATTTCAGTATGTTTTTTGTTTGAGGACAAACATGACACAAACCTTCCCAATTGTTAGAAAGCCCACTGTTTAATATGTTTGTGTGTATGCTTCAAAGATGAGACTATTTGGTGAACATCGTTTTGTCCTACTAATTTTGGCGGTTATTAAACTCACCATAGTGTGGACTGTGACACAACAGTTTGTTTACATTGAAAATCTTCCACTCCTTTGTCTCAGTTTGTCCACCAAAAGTTTTATACTGTGCGTGAATGCACAAAGGTGCGGTTTGTCGATGTTATTGACTTGTTGGAGTGCTAATCAGGCATATTTGGTCAGTGCATGACTGCAAGCTAATCAATGCTAACATGCTATTTAGGCTAGCTGTATGTACATATTGCATCATTATGCCTCATTTGTAGGTATATTTGAGCTCATTTAATATCCTTTACTTTTATCCTCTTTGTATATAATTTAGTCATGACATATTATCTGTATGTAATATTGGCTGCATTTCTGATAGTTGTTTGTGCGCCATGTTGTTCCAGACCACAGCAAACATTACCTAGCTTGCCAACGATTGTAATAAATCTATTAAAAGAAGACAGCCTTAACTTGGACACACACATCTATACCTTTGGCCATTAAATGCCAGTAATCTCCAGGAGTTATCTCACCTTCTGAGTACCCTCTGATTGACTAATGGTTTCCAATGTTGTAAAAATGTGTAGAATAAATATTAAATGTCAACAAAGATTGAGCCCACCTTAATTATAACACTTATATACGGCTTTTCATTTTTTTTGCGGCTCCAGACAGATTCTTTTTTTGGCATTTTGCTCCAATGTGGCTCTTTCAACGTGTTTGGGTTGCCCACCCCTGCAATAGGTTGTAATATCACATGGATGGATTTTATGAGAACCAATCATTGTGTTGCTCAAGTCGTAAGAATATTTACATTTTGACGAAAGGTAATTTTGCGACACTGTAAAGTAGGGCTGCAAATCTTTGGGTGTCCCACAATTCGATTCAACATTGATTCTTGGGGTCACGATTCGATTATAAATCGATTTTCTTTCGATTCAACGCGATTCTCGATTCAAAAACGATATTTTCCCGATTCAAAAGGATTCTCTATTCATTCAATACATAGGATTTCAGCAGGATCTACCCCAGTCTGCTGACATGCAAGCAGAGTAGTATATTTTTGTAAAAAGCTTTTATAATTGTAAAGGACAATGTTTTATCAACTGATTGCAATAATGTAAATTTGTTTCAACTATTAAATGAACCAAAAATATGACTTATTTTATCTTTGTGAAAATATTGGACACAGTGTGTTGTCAAGCTTATGAGATGCGATGCAAGTGTAAGCCACTGTGACACTATTGTTCTTTTTTTTTTTTTATGTCTAATGATAATGTCAATGAGGGATTTTTAATCACTGCTATGTTGAAATTGTTACTAATATTGATACTTTTGTTGATAATATTCATTTTTGTTTCACTACTTTTGTTTTTTTCTGTGTCGTGTTTGTGTCTCCTCTCATTTGCTCTGTTTATTGCAGTTCTGAGTGTTGCTGGGTCGGGTTTGTTTTTGGAATTGGATCGCATTGTTATGGTATTGCTGTGAATTGTTTTGTTGGATTGATTAATAAAAAAAAAAAAAAAAAAAAAAAAAAGAAATTTAATAAAAAAAAAAAAAAGAATCGATACTGAATCGTACAATGTGAGAATCACGATTTGAATTCAAATCGATTTTTTCCCCTCACCCCTACTGTAAAGGTCATTTTGCATGGACACAGTGGTAAGGGTTTGTGACAATTCAGTTGAAAACCAACGACTAAAGTTTCAATTGTCTGAGTGTTTTCTGCTATATTCACATTTCCTATTATTTGAACACATCCTCTCTGACAGTGTCAATCGCAATCAATATTTGTACATAAATACATGTGTCGAGGCATGCCTCTGATAAGCATTGGATGGTAAAGATAACTAATTTCACTTTGCTTCAGTAGCTTAAACAGGGATGACTTCGTCCGCCAATATAAAAACTTGCTGTTTGCTGAAGGTCGACATAAGACATGGTTGTGCTGGCACATCAATGATGGACATACAGACTCGTTTGGAATTGTCTCTAACGATGACCTGCATGCAGAGGTGAGTATGGGCCTGCTGAGAAGAACTGTTTGATATATTCAATAAAATACAGTCGCGGTCAAAAGTTTACATACACTTGTAAAGAACATAATGTCATGGCTGTCTTGAGTTTCCAATCATTTCTACAACTCTTAATTTTTTTGTGATAGAGTGATTGGAGCACATACTTGTTGTGTCACAAAAAACATTCATGAAGTTTGGTTCTTTTTATGAATTTATTTTATGACATCACATGGAAAGTTCTGTGGTCAGGTGGAACAAAAATGGAGCTGTTTGGCCACAATATCCAGCAATATGTTTGGAAGAGAAAATGTGAGGGATATAATCCCAGGAACACCATTCCTACCGTCAAGCATGGTGGTGGTAGTATTATGCTTTGGGCCTGTTTTGCTGCCAATGGAACTGGTGCTTTACAGAGAGTAAATGGGACAATGAAAAAGGAGGATTACCTCCCAATTCTTCAGGACAACCTAAAAATAATCAGCCCAAAGGTTGGGTCTTGGGCGCAGTTGGGTGTTCCAACAGGACAATGACCCCAAACACACGTCAAAAGTGGTAAAGGAATGGCTAAATCAGGCTAGAATTAAGGTTTTAGAATGGCCTTCCCAAAGTCCTGACTTAAACGTGTGGACAATGCTGAAGAAACAAGTCCATGTCAGAAAACCAACACTGAACTGCACCAATTTTGTCAAGAGGAGTGGTCAAAAATTCAACCAGAAGCTTGTGGATGGCTACCAAAAGCGCCTTATTGCAGTGAAACTTGCCAAGGTACATGTAAGCAAATATTAACATTGCTGTACGGATACTTTTGACCCAGCAGATTTGCTCACATTTTCAGTAGACCCATAATACATTCATAAAAGAACCAAACTTCATGAATGTTTTTTGTGACCAACAAGTATGTGCTCCAATCACTCTATCACACAAAATAAGAGTTGTATAAATGATTGGAAACTCAAGACAGCCATGACATTATGTTCTTTACAAGTGTATGTCAACTTTTGACCACGACTGTATGTGCGCCCAGAAAATGTGTCCCCAGTCATAAATCAAAGACGAAATGCACAGATTGTCAATGTGTATACTATCACTAATAAGCAGAGGTGGGTAGTAACGCGCTACATTTACTCCGTTACATCTACTTGAGTAACTTTTGGGATAAATTGTACTTCTAAGAGTAGTTTTAATGCAACATACTTTTACTTTTACTTGAGTATATTTATAGAGAAGAAACGCTACTTTTACTCCGCTACTTTTATCTACATTCAGCTCGCTACTCGCTACTAATTTTTATCGATCTGTTAATGCACGCTTTGTTTGTTTTGGTCTGTCAGACAGACCTTCATAGTGCCTGCGTTTCAACAAATACAGTCACTGGTGACGTTCACTCCGTTCCACCAATCAGATGCAGTCACTGGTGACGTTGGACCAATCAAACAGAGCCAGGGGTCACATGACCTGACTTAAACAAGTTGAAAAACTTATTGGGGTGTTACCATTTAGTGGTCAATTGTACGGAATATGTACTGTACTGTGCAATCTACTAATACAAGTTCCAATCAATCAATCAAAAGTGTGAAGGAAAAAAGACCATTTTTTATTTCAACCGTACACCCCGTCAAAAGCCTAAAGACTGACTGCACAGTTCCTGTCTTCACAATAAAAGTGCCGCTCCATCGCGCCTGCGCTTTCAAAATAAGAGTCTCCGAAAGCCTGCGCAAACAAGCTAGCAAGCTACGGAGTTTGCCGCCAATGTATTTCTTGTAAAGTGTATAATAACGAATATGGAAGCTGGACATATAAGATGCCAAAAACCAACCACTTTCATGTGGAATTAGACAGAAAGGAGGAACTTTTTTTCTCCTCCATTTGAAAACGTGGACGTTTGTCATCACTACTGTCTGATTACAATCAATGCAAGTCATCAGAATCAGGTAATACACCAACTTATATTCTTGTCTTCATGAAAGAAAGGAATCTATATGTGTTAAACATGCATGTATATTCATTAAAACACTATTAACATGTAAACAAAAACGGCAAAAAAAATAAATAAAAATTATATACTGTATATATCAATGTATGTATATATATATATATATATATATATATATATATATATACACACACACACACATATATACATATATATATATATATATATATATATACATACACATATATATATATATATATATATATATATATATATATATATGATATGTGTGTGTATGTTACTCATCAGTTACTCAGTACTTGAGTAGTTTTTTTACAACATACTTTTTACTTTTACTCAAGTAAATATTTGGGTGACTACTCCTTACTTTTACTTGAGTAATAAATCTCTAAAGTAACAGTACTCTTACTTGAGTACAATTTCTGGCTACTCTACCCACCTCTGCTAATAAGCAGCGTAAGTAGGTAGTGTCCAAACACAGAAGTGTTGCCTCTATCCTAACATAGCTCCGCCCCCTCTGAAGTCATGCATGTCGTAGGGGAAACAAATAATGGCTCTGGCGACATCCAGTGGACACATTTAGACACAGCAATTTCTTTCATTCAAAAATTTCAGCTCATTTTTACTTGGCAAACTCATCTCGTGGGCCGGAGGAAACCTGTTCGCGATACCTTTGACACCCCTGGACTACATCGTCAGCGTTTGGCTCGGTTAAGCCAGACAACGAAGAAGAGATCCTGGATAACTTCAACGTGATTTATAGTACAGACCCCCCCCCCCCGGTCAGAAAACACAATTTCAAGTATTTCAGCTGCTGATATGTTGCATACCGTTCCTATGCATGACTTTGATCTCCACTCCAGCGTCTCTCAGTGATCGCAGGCCATCGCGGTTTTCCGGTACATTTATGAAGTAGAGGCGTGACGTGTAGATGAAAAGCTTAATGTTTGAATGTTGCTGAAGGAACTGCACCAGCTGCTTTGAGCAGTCAGAACAGGGGGACCAGGAGATGTAGATTGTAATTGTGTAGTCTTCACCAGGCAAGGCTGTCATGTGACGAATAAAGTGTTCCTAGACACAAAGAAAACATGCAAATATCGGATGAATAACTGGAATGTAATACTGGGATGTACAGTTGTGGTCAAAAGTTGGCCACGACTTTTGACCAAAGAACATAATGTCATGGCTGTCTTGAGTTTCCAATCATTTCTACAACTCTTATTTTTTTGTGATAGAGTGATTGGAGCACATACTTGTTGGTCACAAAAAACATTCATGAAGTTTGGTTCTTTTATGAATGTATTATGGGTCTACTGAAAATGTGAGCAAATCTGCTGGGTCAAAAGTATACATACAGCAATGTTAATATTTGCTTACATGTCCCTTGGCAAATTTCACTGCAATAAGGCGCTTTTGGTAGTGTTGCGTTTGGACCAGTTGTTCGCCCAGGGAATTCAAGTCACAAGTCGCTCCCAAGCTCTTTACGACACTTAGAGCTGAGTAGAAAACCCACCAGAGACAGAATAAGTATTTTGTAATATATTTGCAAAGCTTTGCATATACATTGAGACCGGTCCAGCATAGAACATTCAATCGCGCCGCCAAGATGGTCTGCCCCCCCCCCCCGAAAAACCCTCTCCCCTCTTAAGTCTCTCTTCCTCCCACCCTCGCAGTCTTGTCTCTCCAGCCAAAACACATGCCCATTATCTCTCTTTCTTACATTCCTCACTCAAGGTTAAGCACACAGTTTTTTGCAGACAACCAAAAGACCACAATTGGAAGAAAAACACTAGCTGTTTTGTAATACGATTATGAAATAAAAGAAGTAACACTTAAATTCGGATATATGTAAATATATGCCTCCGACAGTAGCCACCCACAAGCTTCTGCTTGAATTTTTGACAACTCCTCTTGAAACAATTGGTGTAATTCAGCTAAATGTGTTGGTTTTCTGACATGGACTTGTTTCTTCAGCATCTTTGGGAAGGCCATTCTAAAATCTTAATTCTAGCCTGGTTTAGCGATTCCTTTACCACTTTTGACGTGTGTTTGGGGTCATTGTCCTGTTGGAACACCCAACTGCGCCCAAGACCCAACCTTTGGGCTGATTATTTTTAGGTTGTCCTGAAGAATTGGGAGGTAATCCTCCTTTTTCATTGTCCCATTTACTCTCTGTAAAGCACCAGTTCCATTGGCAGCAAAACAGGCCCAGAGCATAATACTACCACCACCATGCTTGACGGTAGGAATGGTGTTCCTGGGATTATATCCCTCACATTTTCTCTTCCAAACATATTGCTGGATATTGTGGCCGAACAGCTCAATTTTTGTTTCATCTGACATCACATGGACAAAGATAAGACCTCCAGGAGGAAAGTTCTGTGGTCAGGTGAAACAAAAGTATGTGCTCCAATCACTCTATCACAAAAAATAAGAGTTGTAGAAATGATTGGAAACTCAAGACAGCCATGACATTATGTTCTTTACAAGTGTATGTAAACTTTTGACCACGACTGTGTGTACAGAATAAACTACATGATGTTAGTACATCAGTTGAGGGAAATGAGTAAATTACATTAATTTAATCTTCTGATAGATTACAAATTAATACCAACGGGAGCACTTTAGAACTCTGCCAAACTCAATTCCACCTATTTGACTAATGAACATTATCACATTATTTATTCAGAACGTATAAATAAGAACTGATGAAGATAGAATTCAATTAACTGCAAGACGTAAGTGTAAAAAAACCCCATTATGATTTGTGCATTTTCAGAATGTGATTGGTCCTAATATTAACCAAAAAAAAACAATCTGAAGTTATCTTTATTTTTAAGTTATCATGCCATGATTTTACCAGTCTGGCCAGCTTGGGAGTAGATGTTCCTCCATGTGGCCCCTGAGCTAAAATTAGTTTGAGTTCTAATGTGTCCAGGGATATATTTCCTGAGTTTATAAACATAATATACATTTTAAAAAGACGAAAGAAGATGCTGTGATGCCAAAAAATATCGATGTAATCATAGCAGTATCGACTAGATACGCTACTGTACTTAATATCATTACAGTGGATGTTAGGTGTCGATCCACCCATGGTGTTTGTTTACATTGTGATGCCGGTGAGCTAGGGTGTGTAGTGAAGCATGTTTAGCTATTCCTCGTCCTGCACCTGTTTTGGAATTGTGTCTATTATTCACAAATCTTATTTGAGACAAGCACACATATGTTTTTTTTTCTTATTTAATGCCTATAACTGGTAAATAAACGCTAGAAAAAGTCATCTAACAATGTAGCCAATGTGAGTCGCACTTTTCCGCCTATAAAGTGCTCTAGAAAACCTCCAAAAACTTAATTCATCATTTAATATACATACTGTAAATATATATGTAACGCAGTAACAGACAATAACATGTCATATTTACGTAATTTGCACATTTTAAGCATACGGCAGTGTATTATTTTCAGACGCATCACAACGTTCGCTAATTCTTCCAACAACAACAACAACTACTCCTGATCATTTCAGACTTCATGGGAGCCAAAAAAGACTACTTTGGGACAAATGAGGAACCAAAACCTTATATTTTTGAGCCTGAATATACAGAGGATGAAATACAAGTTTTAGAAGCTGTGTGCTTAACAGATGAAGCTTTAGTGAAACGCTAAGCATCATGTAGCAGAATTGCTAAATCAGTAATAATCCTAATCAAACAACTTACTGTACAGTGTCTGATCTCACTGGGATAAAGACTGATGGGATGTTTATATCTTCCCGTTTAGTTGAAGAATTAATCATTATTCTCCGGCAGATAACAAGAAAAAAGGTGCCGTAAGCAAGCGTCTTCCTGTCTTTCTCGCCATTCCCTGGTTTAAGTTGAACATCAAAGTTGACCAACTTCTCGGTTTATGTCCACAACCTTCTAGTTTCCAGGTGAGAGGCATGATTTATAATCTAGAATGAGCTTTCACCAACTCAGAGGCGATGCAGCAGCTCACCGGCTCAGTATGTCAATAGCTGAACAAGCTACAGTAGCTAGCTCTCTGTGATCAATGCGCGGCTAATAATAGTCTGTCTGCGTTAGCGCTTATAATAACAATATCGCTAATAATAGGTTAATATTTAGGTCATCACATGTAAATGGTGTATTGTTTCCGCTAGATGTTTTTTGGAGGGCTTTAATAGCCATGAGCTGTATTGCTAGCCACCTCGAACTTGCCGCACTTCACGAGTTACAATGCATGAAGAAAAGAATAGCTATGTGTTGTCTAACATAAAGGTTGTGGAAGTGAAAAGTGAGGCAGCGTCGTAGGACTGCGTGTTGCGACCAAATCCTCAAACTGATCCTGGATAGGCACAAATCCCGATCCGTAGTACAGGCCCAGGCTGATGCCAAAACTACTAATCATTTAATATTTTTGTTGTTTGTTGTCATTTTCCACAGAGTTTGAATACTGCTGGATACACTTTGTGACTCATGAGGAACTGGAGTTCCCGGGCTGGGACGACCTGGACGAAAACTCGTAAATACCTTGAATTTGGTCTTGGACCATAATCTTTCAGTAAAAAAAAAAAAAAAAATTCCGTTAAATGTACCCCTCATTTTAATCATGTAAAAAAAAAACCTTGGTTTTCCCCTTCAAAGGAAAAACACATTCTAAAAAACCACAACAAAACCATAGAAATTGCATTACCATATTTTTCGGACTATAAGTCGCAGTTTTTTTCATAGTTTGGCCGGGCTCCAGTGCGACTTATATATGTTTTTTTCCTACTTTATTATGCATTTTCGGCAGGTGCGACTTCTACTCCGGTGCGACTTATACTCCGAAAAATACGGTAATCGTTACTGTTTTGCAGGTTTTTGTGGATAGAACAGAACGATCATTTTGCTTGTGGATATTCTCGTTCATTCGGATCGTCATATTTTCACGGCATTGAATCGATCACAGCTGGACTGTTCAGTTTGTTTTAGAAGATATTTTGCTTCATCAGTTGATGCTCACATACATATATATACACATATATACAGTATCCCCCGCGACCCCGAAAGGGACAAGCGGTAGAAAATGGATGGATGGATATATATATACACCTGTATATGGAAACACTTTACTAATTAGTTGCTTATTAACAGGTTAGGGTTGGGGTTGGGGTTTGGGTTAGGGTTAGGGGTTTAGGGTTAAGACTAACTAAGACTCTTAGTTAATGGCTTACTGGTTGTATAATAAGGCCATGCAGAATAAAGCATTAATAAGTACTTAATAAGGCATTAATAAGTACTTAATATTGACTAATTAAGAGCCAGTATGTTACTAATTTGCATTTTAATAAGCAACCAATTAATGGTGAATATGTTCCCCATACTAAAGTTGTTACGATCCGCTGCACGGATCATAGTTTGTTTATGTTTCTCGTCACATATGTTTTCAGCACATTTGATTTTGTTTGTGTTCAGTTGCCATGTCAGCTGATTACTTTCACCTGCCTCTGGTTAGTGTTCGGGACGCGCACCTGTTGCCCGGGCACTAATCAGAGGGCTATTTAGTCTTTGCTCTGGCCTCACTCTGTCTGGCTTCCTAGTTTGTTCTCACACAACTGATGACGACGATTATGTACTGTTTCTTAGCTACTAGTTCTCAAGCTAGGCTCTTTTGGTTTGCTAGCTCCCACGCTAGCCCTTTTGTTTATTCATCATAAATCATTTTTCCTACCTGCAAGCTGTGTCCGAAGCCATCTGCATCCTTGGGAGAACCACACCCGCATCACTATGCGACCACGTCGTTTCAAAAGTGTTACCATATATAAATATATTTGTGAATATAAATGTATATATACAGTACAGGCCAAAAGTTTGGACACACTTTCTCATTCAATGCGTTTTCTTTATTTCCATGACTATTTACATTGTAGATTGTCACATCAAAACTATGAATGAACACATGTGGAGTTATGTACTTAACAAAAAAAGGTGAAATAACTGAAAACATGTTTTATTTTCTAGTTTCTTCAAAATAGCCACCCTTTGCTCTGATTACTTTCTTGCACACTCTTGGCATTCTCTCGATGAGCTTCAAGAGGTAGTCACCTGAAATGGTTTTCACTTCACAGGTGTGCCCTATCAGGGTTGATTAGTGTAATTTCTTGCTTTATCAATGGGGTTGGGACCATCGGTTGTGTTGTGAATGAGAAGGTGCGTCTAAACTTTTGGCCTATACTGTACACACATATATATATATATATATACCATATTTTCCGGACTATAGGGCGCACCGGATTATAAGGCGCACTGCCAATTAATGGTCTATTTTTTGATTATATGGCACATGAAAGGAGTCATATTATTATTTTATTTCTAAATAACACTTCCTTGTGGTCTACATAACATGTAATGGTGGTTCTTTGGTCAAAATGTTGCATAGATTGTTTCACAGATCATCTTCAAGCCGCTTTCTGACAGTCCCTTCCGGATGCGCCGTTTTGAGGGCGGTTTTATTTATGTGGCTCATCTTTGACGTCTTCTCCCCGTCATCTTTGTTGTAGCGTGCAAGGACGGGAGTGGAAGAAGTGTCAAAAGATGGCGCTAACTGTTTTAATGACATTCAGACTTTACTTCAATCAATAACGGAGCAGCATCTCCTCATCCGGACACAACAACACCGGAAATGTGTCCCGTGAAAACCCGTCCGACCGGATCTCTAAAAACTAAAGTTACTTGGGTGAATAATGTAAACTCACTACACCGGTATGTTTTAGCGCTTTCATGGCGAGTTTACTGACAGATATAAGTAAGAACTTTACTCTACTTTATATTAGAAATGGCAACAGTGGAGGATGAATGTCCCATAACAAGAAGATAGAGAAAAAGAAGAAGCTTATCGACTACGGTGTCGACACGGACTACAAAGGCGGATGCGTGCAATTTTTCATGACTTCTAGAATAGAATAGAATAGAATAGAAAGTACTTTATTGATCCCTGGGGGAAATTCAGCACGACAGTTCGCTCACAATAGACAATAATAATAATAAATAATAATACATAATATAATATATATAACATTTTATGTATAATATATGAATAATATAAATATATTCTACATATACTCTACATTTAAGTGCAGTCAAGGAATTTGTGCATTATACAGTCTGATGGCTGTCGGTACAGATCCCAAATACAGATCAGCAGGTACCAGCCAGAAGGTAAGAAAAGTTGCTTTTGCATAATATTGCAAAAAAAAAAATGCCAGAGAAATTACCTTATACACACACCATAATAATACTCGTATGTTTAATGCGAGACAATCCTTCAAGCGGTGCGGCTTCATAGCTTACCAAAATCGTACTAAAACATTTTGATATATTTTTGAGCGCCGTGTATAATGTTCTATATTTACAATGTTGGTGTTGTTTACTTGAGTCATATTGCCATCATAATGCAGCATCTCTTATGTTTGACTGCCATCTACTGGTCACACTTATCATTACACCATGTACCAAATAAAATAGCTTCGAGGTCAGTGAGCTCAACCAAACTTATTCCTTACATTAGGCGCACCTGGTTATAAGGCGCACTGTCGAGTTTTGAGGAAAAAAAAAAGGATTCTAAGTGCGCCTTACGGTATACATTCTGTACAAGAGAGACATGCACAAGATAAAGAATGTTTTTGCTCCATTGTGTTGTAAAACGATGGTTGCTAAGATACAACGATGACTATCCAAGTCTGTGAGCATAACCCGATGAAGCCTGCTGAGATGAGAGGGCGAAACGTCTTCTAAGACAACGTGAACAGTCTTGTTGCGATCGATCCATGGCCCTGAGAATTATTTTTCACAAAGTGCTTGACCAACAGAATTGAATTTGTAACATCTTTTTTTTCTCCACTTTTTTGGAAGGGAACATCTTCAAGACCTTTTGGAGGGAAAAAAACAATGAACTTGGCAGATCGACAAAGAAAGAAGGAGAAAAGGGCATCCAATATATGTAAATGTATATTAGGGTTGTACATCTCTTTGTAATAGACGATTCGATACACATCTTTCATACCATATTTCTTCAAAACAGAACCATTTGATCCGATTCGACATAGTGATTTATTTTTTACAGCACAAAAGAAGAAATCATGACTTCCTGTGCACAGGCTTTTCAATAGAGCCATAATAAATTCAGAAAAGAACCAAACTTCATGAATGTTTTTTGTGACCAACAAGCTCCAATCACTATCACTGTTTTGCTGCCAATGGAACTGGTGCTTTACAGAGAGTAAATAGGACAATGAAAAAGGAGGATTACCTCCAAATTCTTCAGGACAACCTAAAATCGTCAGCCCGGAGGTTGGGTCTTGGGCGCAGTTGGCTGTTCCAACAGGACAATTTTGATTGATTGAATCTGTTATTAGTAGATTGCACAGTGCAGTACAGTACATATTCCGTACAATTGACCACTAAATGGTAAAACCCGAATAAGTTTTTCAACTTGTTTAAGTCCACGTTAATCAATTCATGGTACAAATATAGACTATCAGCATAATACAGTCATCACACAAGTTAATCATCAGAGTATATACATTGAATTATTTACATTATTTACAATCCGGGGAGTGAGAGGGTTGGGGGGGTTAGGTTTGGTTGATGTCAGCACTTCAGTCATCAACAGTTGCATCATCAGAGAAATGGGCATTGAAACAGTGTAGGTCTGACTTGGTAGGCTATGTACAGCGAGCAGTGAACATAGTGAGTTCAGAAAGCATAAGAACAAGTATATATATTTGATTATTTACAATCCGGGGGGGTGGGATGTGGAGGGGGGAGGGTGTTAGTCAAGGGTTGACCCCAATCACACGTCAAAAAGTGGTAAAGGAATGGCTAAATCAGGCTAGAATTAAGGTTTTAGAATGTTTTTACCAAAGTCCTGACTTAAACATGTGGACAATGCTGAAGAAACAAGTCCATGTCAGAAAACCAACACAATTAGCTGAACTGCACCAATTTTGTCAAGAGGAGTGGTCAAACATTCAACCAGAAGCTTGTGGATGGCTACCAAAAGCGCCTTATTGCAGTGAAACTTGCCAAGGGACATGTAACCAAATATTAACATTGCTGTATGTATACTTTTGACCAAGCAGATTTGCTCACATTTCCATAATAAATTCATAAAAGAACCAAACTTCATGAATGTTTTTTTGTGACCCACAAGTATGTGCTCCAATCACTCTGTCACAAAAAAATAAGAGTTGTAGAAATTATTGGAAACTGTCCAAGCTCAGTCTATGAGCATGAGACGATGGCGTGGAACACCGCAGAGGCCACCACAGTACTTTTATTTATTTTTTATTTTTTTGTTTTCCTTTGTAAAAGAACTCTGCTCTTTTAATGTCCTTTGTGTTCTTTGATGTGTCCCTCTTACACACATGTTTATGTGTGCTATGGCTATTCGTTTTTCCCCTTGGCCACAGTTTGGACCCCCTCTCCAGGTATTCTTGCCAACCTTGAGACCTCAGAATTAGGGAGATATTCAAAAGGCCCGAGGGGAGGGTCGGGGGGGAACATTTTTTTTTTTCAATCATTTTGGAACTTGCAAGCAAGCGTACTTCTTCTTCTTACTCGTCGTCGCTATATCTCCTCTTCTACTTTGGGTCCTTCTTCTTCTGTTCTGATTGCCGCGCTTGATTTCGAGGTGTAACCGTTATTATTGCCCGGCCGGAAACGGCGGCCAGTGAAGGATCGGGATGATGATGTTCGTTAAGAAATGATCGATGTCGATGCCATTAGCGAATCCTCTTATCGAATCCAGGTGTGTGCACTGAGTTCCAAAAGCCATAGATGTTATGTGACTGGGCCGGCACGCTGTTTATATGGAGGAAAAGGGGACGTGACTGAGGACAGCATGCGGTCGTTAAAGGGTGAAGGTTTCAGGTGAGAGAGGACGCTAAAGGCACGCCCCCAATTTGGTTGTCCAGTTGGATATTGGGAGACATTCGTGAGAATGGTTGCTCTGGGAGATTTTCGGGATGGGCACTGAAATTCGGGACTCTCCCGGGGAAATCGGTAGGGTTGGCAAGTATGTCTCCAGGGGCCCAGGCTTAGACTGAATTTTTTTTTTAATGGGATTGTACTGAAAATCTTAATTTCCCCTCCCCTAACCCTGATTAATAAAGTATTTCTGATTCTGATTCTGTTACCATGTCTAGGGAAAATCTAATGTACCGTATTTTTCGGACTATAAGTCACAGTTTTTTTCATAGTTTGGCCCGGGGGTGCGACTTATACTCAGGAGCGACTTATCTGTGAAATGATTAAGACATTACCGTAAAATATCAAATAATAATATTTATCTCATTCACGTAAGAGACTAGACGTATAAGATTTCATGGGATTTAGCGATTAGGAGTGACAGATTGTTTGGTAAACGTATAGCATGTTCTATATCAGGGGTGCTCATTACGTCGATCGCGAGCTACCGGTCGATCTCGGAGGGTGTGTCAGTCGATTACCAGCCAGGCATTAAAAAAATAGTCCTAAAAATGAGCGATCATAAATCTTCACTATGACGTCACTTTCGTCACTTGATTGACATTCACGGCACCCGAGGGTCTTCTGAGATGACGCTGGCTGCTGCCAGCTCGTTAAAATTACCGACTGGAAGGCGAGAAACACTTTATTTCAACAGACTCTGGCGCCGTACCTGTCGTCAAAACTCCAAAGACCGACTGCACAGTTGCACAGTTGCGCTAACAAAATACGAGTCTCAGAAAGCTGGCGTGCACAAGCTAGCAAGCTACGGAGTTTGCCGACAATGTATTTCTTGTAAAGTGTATACAAAGGAGTACGGAAGCTGGACAAATAAGATGCCAAAAACCAACCATTTTCATGTGGTATTGGACAGAAAGGAGGACTTTTTTTCTCCTCCATTCGAAAATGCGGACGTTATCAGCACCATTGTCCAATCAATGCAATCATCAGAATCAGGTAATAAACCAACTTATATTCTTGTCTTCATGAAAGAAAGGAATCTATATGTGTTAAACATTCTTGTATTATCTTTAAACACCTTTAACTTGTTAACAATATTAACCATATGTGTTAAACATGCTTGTATTATCATTAAACACCTTTAACTTGTTAACAATATTAACTATATGTGTTAAACATGCTTGCATTATCTTTAAACACCTTTAACTTGTTAACAATATTAACCATATGTGTTAAACATGCTTGCATTATCTTTAAACACCTTTAACTTGTTAACAAAAACATATATTTCATAAATAAGTCAATATAAATTATATATATGAATGAGGTAGATCCCCACGACTTGATCAATTGAAAAGTAGCTCGCCTGCAGAAAAAGTGTGAGCACCCCTGTTCTATATTTTATAGTTATTTGAATGACTCTTACCATAATATGTTACGTTAACATACCAGGCACGTTCTCAGTTGGTTATTTATGCCTCATATAACGTACACTTATTCAGCCTGTTGTTCACTATTCTTTATTTATTTTAAATTGCCTTTCAAATGTCTATTCTTGGTGTTGGCTTTTATCAAATACATTTCCCCCAAAAATGCGACTTATTCTCCAGTGCGACTTATATATGTTTTTTTCCTTCTTTATTATTTTTTTGGCCGGTGCGACTTATACTCCGAAAAATACGGTAAGTTAGCATCGAGTTAGGACATTTAAATAAAAAAAAAAAAATGGAGCCTTCCTACACTTCCGAGCGCCTTCTTGCTTCGTTGGCATGGAACATGATACCATTACCTCTAGGTAGTCCAGCTGAGTCTGTTCTGAGTGCGTAACTGCTTGTGTCCTGGTTAAGTGTTTTAGATCTGCAAGCGGACGGGACGTTACGTGCGACAATGGTATCGAGATATGGTACCGTTTTTTTTTTTTTTTTTAAAGTGAATCGGTATCCAGTATTACAAACTGACTTTTATTGGAATCTAGAAATTTGGTACCCATCCCGAGTAAGGCATCTTCTAAGGGTGAGTAGATTAACTTTATTGTAGTTTTATTATAGACTGTAAGAATGTTGCCTCTACTATTATTAAAGGTTAAAAAGATATCAAATCAATTAACATGACATTATTTCCTGATAAACTGTGTTGTAATCTGATATGAATTGAACCTAATAGAAGATAAACAAGCTGAGCAGAACAGGAAGGAGGACGTAATCTGTTTCAATCTCTTTCCCCAAGGAAAGTTATGCCCTTCAGACGCCACTTTTATATCATTATTCATATTACTAGTGACAATCTTAGCGCGGGTCAAACTGATACGAGTAAGGAAAATCATTCAAAAAGAGATTGCTGCTTTAATAAAGCTGCCAAATTGGTGCTGTGTGCTTTATAAAAAGTAGTGCATTGGCAGCTATTGGTGTGCTCTGAAAGGGTGAGTAAAAAAATGTCACTTTCCTGGCATGTTGATAACATCATTAAGCAGAGAAAAATAATGCAGGCCCAAGTTGTCCTTGGGCGGCCAGTTAATAAGATCTGCTAATCAATACTCGTCTTGCTTGGGTGGGAAAACAAGTCACAGGCTTTTGTTGTTTCATATCTTATCTCCTGAAGTCCATCACTTCATCACACTGATCAGAATGAAAGGAGACAAAAGGCCCAGCATTTTTGTTGTTATTTACTTTGATTATCATTATTTATTGGATTGATTTTAGGGGTATTTTTTTAATTTTGTATTTTTTTCTACTGATGTAAAGTAAAGTAAACCGAAGAGGATGGCAAGAAAACACTTAACCTAATGGGATACAATGAGAAACCTAGGAGGGGACCACAGACGTGGGGACCCCACCCCTGGACGACCGGTGCAATGGACGTCAAGTGGATCTAGTTAATAGTGTAAGAGTCCAGTCCATAGGATGGCGGCGTCTGCAGTTGCCTCACTGGGAGAGGTGAGAGCTGTGCTTCCCCTGTTGCACAGCTGACCCTAGCCTCCCCCTTAAGGGACAGATCCCAGACGTCTCCAAAGAAGCCATCAGACGACAGGGATGGGTGGGAGATAGCCCGAAACAAGGCAAAACATCTCCACACTTCAGCCCTCAGCACCAAGATCCTGTCAAGCCTCTCCGCCATTGAAATCTCCGCGGTGTTCGGATTTGGCTTGAGTATTCTGTCAGGTAGTGCTGGTGGTGACGAACCCCAAGATGCAGAGATGGCAGGCGTGATGGAGAAAAACATGACTTTAATGTCCAAAAGGAATCAAGAACCAGGATACCAAGAGAAATCGAGACAGCAAACAGCTAACATCCAACAATACTCCAGCAGTGACTTGAGGACGAGGCAGGCATAAATAGCAGCCGGCTGATTGACACCAGGTGGGGCCTGGCTGCCAATCAGCCGCAGGTGAGGGGACACAGTGCTCAGACAAAGATGTGTAAAGCGGTCACGAAAAAACACCAACACAACAGGAAGAGTCACCAAAATAAAAGCAGAGGACAGGAACTAACCCAAAACACCGCAGAACATCAACAAAAGGGCACGGCTTGGTATAACCAGCCTTGACAGTAAAGCCTAGTATTTGTTGAGTTGAGCCTGATTTGCGACAACATTTTAGGTAAAATATATTGTGTAGCCAAATAATTTTGAATAATCGTTGTATCAGTTTTATAAAATTCTCATTTAGATTAATTTGCCAAGGACATTAGATACAATTAAAAATTAGTTGGATTCCTGTTGTCGGGCAAGAATGTGGTGGTTTTAACCTGGGTAGACCTCTGGGGAGCTGAACCATTGCGCATTAAGTTTCTCATCCAATCAGTTTACGACATCCTCCCAACACGGTCAACCTCGACACTTGGGGTCTCGCAGATACATCCGAGAGCAAGCTGTGCCAAGAGAAGGGAACCATGGAGCACATTCTGAGCAGCTGCCCAGAGGCTTTTAGGGACAGGGCGTTATCGCAGGTGACATGACGAGGTTCTGAGGTCTTTGGTGGATATAATCTGCTCAGCGATTCTCATCAATCCGGTTGAGAAGGCCAACAGTAACATCAGGGCTACTCACTACAGCACACCCTAAAGGACTGCAGACCAGGAGAGCCACCAAGAACATTCAGGAGACTGGAGAAAAGGCCTCACGATGGACGGATCCGTGAATCAATGAGCCACTTGGACTCAAGCCAGGGACTGATGACTCTTGGTGAGAGTTTAAAGATTAAAGACCCGAAACACCCTATGACCCTGGGTTCTTCGCTGATGACGTGTCCAAGTAAATCCAAGTGCACTCACGTACTAGCCCCCTTTAAAACAAAGAGTGTGGAACGCTCATGCTTGCATTTATGGACACAAAAAGCCTTAACGCTAATTAACATAAAAAAAAGCCTCCAGCTACAATTATGTGTACAGTATATATCCCCCTTAGGAGCATAAAGAAATGTGCCTCCTAAAAAGAAAACACTCCTTGAGGCAGCAAGTCAGGGTTCTGCTCACCTGCTGTGTTGTTAAATAGCCGCCGTTTGTGGTTACTCATCTTTAAGCAAAGCTTTTATGCGGTTACATCTAGACAAGTGTCTCATAGGAAAATGTCCATTAAAACAAGGAAAAAATGTCCCTTTTGGTTTCATTCCCAGTTGAGCTAGAACCTCTCGCACATTTTGAATTGAATTTGAATCCTGCGCATGTTTTTTTCCCCCATGTGAATTGACTCAAAGCTCAAACGCTGTAATATTCATAAGCTGAGTGACTGCATCTTGCTATGAATAATTTAAGACAAACTACCCGGCTGATTTTTAGGCAGACCCCTTAAGGATGGTGTACGACGCTGAAGAATCGTATGTGACGTATGGCCTGAGATATAATTTGATGCATGGCTAGACTGATGGAAGAGGAAGGACATATGGATGTGTTTTGGCTAATGTGGTAGAGAACAGATGACTCATTTGGACTCAAACCTACCCTCCGCCTCAAGATTAAGGATACATCAGAAGATGCTTTCCTTTCTTCACCATAAGTGAATGTAGCCTTGACCAAGGGGGAATTTATTTAGTCAGGTGGTAACCATTGTTCACTGAGTGTTTTGACTCTTACTGATTGTTTACTGGCCATCTCCTCTTCGGGCTTCCAGCTTAACTTCTCTCTCTGCTGTTCCATGACCAGCAAGAAGCTCTTTCTGCTGCCACCTTGTTAGAATAATTATGTATATATTATCATCATAACTTTATTCTTAAGGGCCGTTGCTATAAAGTATTGTCAAATTGTGCTGAAGTGGTATTTTTGTATTTGTGCAGAGCTAGCAATCCAAAAGATTGCCAGCTTCTTTATCAGTGTTGTGTCCAGACTCGGCCTGCTGACTGCCAAGGCCGAACTTTGGGTATCGGGACGCAGACAAAGCAGAGACTGGGCGATAGCACTAGTACTCGGCCTGCTGACTGCCAAGGCCGAACACTGGGTACCGGGACGCAGACAAAGCAGAGACTGGGCGATAGCACTAGTACTCGGCCTGCTGACTGCCAAAGCCGAACATTGGGTACCGGGACGCAGACAAAGCAGAGACTGGGCGATAGCACTAGTACTCGGCCTGCTGACTGCCAAGGCCGAACTTTGGGTATCGGGACGCAGACAAAGCAGAGAATGGGCGATAGCACTAGTACTCGGCCTGCTGACTGCCAAAGCCGAACATTGGGTACTGGGACGCAGACAAAGCAGAGACTGGGCGATAGCACTAGTACTCGGCCTGCTGACTGCCAAGGCCGAACATTGGGTACCGGGACGCAGACAAAGCAGACAATGGGCGATAGCACTAGTACTCTGCCTGCTGACTGCCAAGGCCGAACATTGGGTACCGGGACATAGACAAAGCAGAGACTGGGCGATAGCACTAGTACTCGGCCTGCTGACTGCCAAGGCCGAACTTTGGGTATCGGGACGCAGACAAAGCAGAGAATGGGCGATAGCACTAGTACTCGGCCTGCTGACTGCCAAAGCCGAACATTGGGTACTGGGACGCAGACAAAGCAGAGACTGGGCGATAGCACTAGTACTCGGCCTGCTGACTGCCAAGGCCGAACATTGGGTACCGGGACGCAGACAAAGCAGACAATGGGCGATAGCACTAGTACTCTGCCTGCTGACTGCCAAGGCCGAACATTGGGTACCGGGACGTAGACAAAGCAGAGAATGGGCGATAGCACTAGTACTCGGCCTGCTGACTGCCAAGGCCGAACATTGGGTACTGGGACGTAGACAAAGCAGAGACTGAGTGATAGCACCAAGTGTCAACATATTTGCATTTTTGTATAATCATATATTGTGTCGAACTGGAGTTGTCGAGATTACCCCCTTCCCTCAGCGACAGTGATGTAACAGGGACATTCCTAATAAATAGAGGAGGCGCACGGGCTTGATTTTTAGAACGTAGTTTGGATCTGTAACTAGAGTACAGCCCAAAACACGTGTCTCCTCAAGCTAAATTGAACTCTGTTTCTGCGTGTTTCCTTGCTTCTTGTCTGATTATTAGATGTCATCAGTGTGTGAACCTGACACACCTCCATCCTGTGTACTGCTGTCTCCCTCATTTTACTGTAATCCCAATAGTTGTGAGCATTCTCCACACTGACTGGGAAGCAAATCTTTTATAGACGACCTCGACCGGGAAAATCACCCTTTCCGTGGCTCAGGATGCAGAGCGGGTTGTCCAGTAACCAGAGGGCTCCTGGTTTGAATCCTGCTTCATCCATCCCAGTTGCTGCTGTTGTGTCCTTTAGCTCGACACTTCACCGACATTCACCTCTGGGTCCCCCACATGGAAGTTTCACTGACCAAGATGCTGAAACACGACGAGCCAGACACAGTCCCCTTGGCACAACATGATGGCTACCCACCGCCCCTCCAGAGGATGGGTCAAATGCAGAGATAACATTTCCTGGCACAGTAAATATATATATTTTTTTTCTCCCTGCAGTCATGGAAAATATCTCGGCATTTGGCGCTCTTTCTGTCAATGACCTGTTCACACCCCTTTTCTCATGGAACTGTACATTTGACCAGGATGATTATTTTACACAAGATATGACCTTAATGCTGTCTGGAGAATTTGGCCTTCCCCCCAGATCAACCTTCGTTTCCCATGATTGAGCCTTTTGTAGCAGACCGGTTGTAATTGTTGCCGTGGTTGGTCATTTCTTCCTCCCGTACAAACTGGATTGCTGTTCTTCAGAACGAAAAGGGATAAGAAAGAGTCGTAAAAACCCAGGAACAGCAAAAATAAAAGGGAGGTTGAGTGTAGGTACATGTAAGGAGGAGCTCACGAACAGCAAAAACGACAAAGCAACATCAGAGCGTGAGATGGAAAACAGGTGAGCAAAAACATGAAACAAATACATTACTTTGGACTAGCGACTGCACGACATCAAGGCCGCGGAATAGAGACACGCGACAGGTTTACACACACACACATGCATCCACAAAAATATACGCCCTCGACGAGAATCCCTTCGGGATGATGGAGAGATGGGCAGCGCCTGAAGAGCTGCAGCCTGCTACCATAGCCCCCACTCCCTCCCCTCTGTTGCAAGTCTCAAGATGTTGAAATTGGTATATGTGCTTTGCTATGGAGGTTTTTCTCACTCCAGACTGGGCCCCTTTAGGAGCCCAGTCTAGATTGTATTTTTTTACTCATCCTCCCCCAGCGTTTACCTGTTTCCCATCTTTTACAGGGTGTCTTGTGGCATTCCTGTTCTGTAACCCTGTACACTGTTTGTCTAATCTTGAATGGGTTTGTGCTGAAAACAAAGTTTCGTTGTACTTGTGAAATGACAATAAAGACCTACCTACCTACCTACCTACCTACTACCTAAGGAACAGCCAGGGAGCAGCAAAGAAACCTACAAGAAACAGCTTGGCAAAGAGAGAAGGTAAAAGCCAGGCAGAAAAGTAGTAAATATCAGGGTAAAGGGCTGCAGAAAAAAAGATAAAGGGTTAAGGAGCAGTGTCGGGACATATAAGGAATAGCTAAGGAAGGGAAGTGGACCTCCTAAGGAACAGTAGCGACGACAAAAGCAAAAGCAGCAACGGATATGAAAAACAGGTGAAGGGCAAAGACAGACAGAAAAACAGACCTGTAAGTAATAGCAGGAGACAGAGGAAATAGAATTGACAACTAGCATATGAACAGCGAGGAACAGCCGTGTGAATGCAGAAGAACAGCAGCAAAGACAAAGGCAACAGCAGACATTGAGATGATACAGTCGTGGTCAAAAGTTTACATACACTTGTAAAGAACATAATGTCATAGCTCTCTTAAATTTCCAACAATTTCTACAACTCTTATTTTTTTGTGATAGAGTGATTGGAGCACATACTTCTTTGTCACAAAAAAACATTCATGAAGTTTGGTTCTTTTATGTATTTATTATGGGTCTACTGAAAATGTGACCAAATCTGCTGGGTCAAAAGTATACCGTATTTTTCGGAATATAAATCGCTCCGGAGTATAAATCGCACCGGCCGAAAATGCATAATCAAGAAGGAAAAAAACATATATAAGTCGCACTGGAGTATAAGTCGCATTTTTTGGGGGAAATTTATTTGATAAAAGCCAACACCAAAAATAGACATTTGGCAATTTAAAATAAATAAAGAATGGTGAACAACAGGCTGAATAAGTGTACGTTATATGAGACATAAATAACCAACTGAGAACGTGCCTGGTATGTTAACGTAACATATTATGGTAAGAGTCATTCAAATAACTATAACATATAGAACATGCTATACGTTTACCAAACAATCTGCCACTCCTAATCGCTAAATCCCATGAAATCTTGTACGTCTAGTCTCTTACGTGAATGAGCTAAATAATATTATTTGATATTTTACGGTAATGTGTTAATAATTTCACACATAAGTCGCTCCTGAGTATAAGTCGCACCCCCGGCCAAACTATGAAAAAAACTGCGATTTATAATCCGAAAAATACGGTACATACTTTTTCATTGTCCCATTTACTCTCTGTAAAGCACCAGTTCCACTGGCAGCAAAACAGGCCCAGAGCATAATACTACCACCACCATGCTTGACGGTAGGTTGGTGTTCGGGGGAATAAAGACCTCACGTTTTCTCCTCCAAACATATTGCTGGGTATTGTGGTCAAACAGCTCAATTTTTGTTTCATCTGACCACAGAACTTTCCTCCAGAAGGTCTTATCTTTGTCCATATGATGTCAGATGAAACAAAAAAATAGCCGTTTGGCCACAATACCCAGTAATACTTGAGGATGGCTACCAAAAGCACCATATTGCAACACATATCAACATTGCTGTACGTATACTTTTGATGCAGCAGATTTGCTCACATTTTCAGTAGACCCATAATAAATTCATAAAAAGAACCAAACTTTATGAATGTTTTTTGTGACCAACAAGTATGTGCTCCAATCACTCTATCACACAAAAAATAAGAGTTGTAGAAATAATTGGAAACTGAAGACAGCCATGACATTATGTTCTTTACAAGTATACGCAAACTTTTGATCACGACTGTACATACACAGGTGAGGAAGAGCAGAGAGACATTAGAACAGCTGGAGAGCAACAAAGAAAACTGATATGGATCAGCCTGGCAAAGGGAGAAGGGACAGGGCAAGCAGAAATAACAACAGCTGGGCAAATAGATGGTACTGTAAGCAGCTTAAGATCATCAGAAAAAAGTGATGGCAAACAATGTAAGAACAACAAAGGAACGATCAGAAAACATCAGAGGACTGCAGAGGATCAATTGACACGGGAACATTTGTTTAGCTCTATGACAACATGGTGCTCCACAGGCACAGTGCCAAAATCACCATTTATTTGTCTCAATCCTTCAAGGCAGGACAAGAAAACAGGAGTGGAAGAGAATAAATAATGTGATGATGATGATGGTCTGATTAAACTCTGGCTAAGCCTTGTCACCTGCGAGGTGGCTTGGTGCCATTTCAATATTAACCCCTTGGAGCAAAGATCAATCCATGATCTCTAAGGATCTGTGGCCCTAAACATACACTATATAGCAAAAAGTATTTGGCCACCCATCCAAATGATGCGAATCAGGTGTCCTAATCACTTGGCCCGGCCACATGTGTATAAAAGCAAGCACTTAGGCATGGAGACTGTTTCTACAAACATTTGTGAAAGAATGGGCTGCTCTCAGTGATTTCCAGCGTGGAACTGTCATAGGATGCCACCTGTGCAACAACTCCAGTCGTGAAATTTCCTCGCTCCTAAATATTCCAAAGTCAACTTCATTATAAGAAAAGTGAAGAGTTTGGGAACAAAAGCAAGTCAGCCACCAAGTGGTAGGCCATGTAAACTGACAGAGAGGGGTCAGCGGATGCGGAGTCAGTTGCTACAGAGCTCCAAACTTGTGACCTTCCAATTAGCCCACGTACAGTACGCAGAGAGCTTCAAGGAATGGGTTTCCATGGGGGAGCAGCTGCATCTGAGCCATACATCACCAAGTCCAATGCAAAGCGTGGGATGCAGTGGTGTAAAGCAGTGGTCCCCAACCACCGGGCCGCGGTATCGGTCCGTGGATCGATTGGTACCGGGCCACGCAAGAAAAAAATTAAATAAAAAAATAAAAAAATAAAAAAATATTTAATTTTGTATTAAATCAACATAAAAAACACAAGATACACTTACAATTAGTGCACCGACCCAAAAAAAACCTTTCTCCCCCATCCACACTCATTCACACAAAAGGGTTGTTTCTTTCTGTTATTAATATTTCTGGTTCCTACATTATATATCAATACAGTCTGCAGGGATACAGGATAAAAGGATATGAAAGCAAAGGAACAGGAAGTTCGCAGCCGAGTGTGAAGCGACTGGGATGAGAATCAGCACCTCAAAGTCCGAGTCCATGGTTCTGGCCCGGAAAAGGGTGGAGTGCCATCTCCGGGTTGGGGAGGAGATCTTGCCCCAAGTGGAGGAGTTCAAGTACCTCGGAGTCTTGTTCACGAGAGAGGGAAGAGTGGATCGTGAGATCGACAGGCGGATCGGTGCGGCGTCTTCAGTAATGCGGACGCTGTATCGATCCGTTGTGGTGAAGAAGGCGCTGAGCCGGAAGGCAAAGCTCTCAATTTACCGGTCGATCTACGTTCCCATCCTCACCTATGGTCATGAGCTTTTGGGTTATGACTGAAAGGCTCTCCCTTAGAGATAGGGTGAGAAGCTCTACCATCCGGGGGGAGCTCAAAGTAAAGTCACTGCTCCTCCACATCGAGAGGAGCCAGATGGATGATTCGGGCATCTGGTCAGGATGCCACCCGAACGCCTCCCTTTGGGAGGTGTTTCGGGCATGTCCGACCGATAGGAGGCCACGGGGAAGACCCAGGACACGTTGGGAAGACTATGTCTCCCGGCTGGCCTGGGAACGCCTCGGGATCCCCCGGGAGGAGCTGGACGAAGTGGCTGGGGAGAGAGAAGTCTAGGCTTCCCTGCTTAGGCTGCCCCCGCGACCCAACCTTGGATAAGCGGAAGATGCATGGAACAGGAAGTATTAAGTAGCAGCGAGAGGAACAACTGATAAAAATCTGACAAAAAAAACAAGGATACACAACAATATAAATGGAATGAACCTCCAAATGTCATTTATTTCATAGCATGTCATACTGAATGTGTTTGCATATTTTAGTTGGGTATATTCATTGGCATCTCCTCTATTCACATCTCTTCACGTTACATCATCATAGCTTATTGGCAGGCGATGAAGAAGAAGGTTTCAAAAAGTCCGCCTGTGGTGAAAATGTGACAATGCTTTGTACGTGGTTTCTTGTGATTAATAAAGAGGCCGGGCGGTTCATTACAATGAATACTGAACACTTGTTTTGTTGCAAGAACCATAAAGTGGATTGAATTACTTATTGTACGTTGTCTGAGTACAATTTGAGGGGGTAATTGGGGGCTGGAATCAGAATGGGCTTCAAGTCCAATCAGGCATGTAATTGGATAATGATGATACAGAAACGCGACTGTCAAGTGAACGCACCTAGTTGCACTCGGAACCAAAATTGTACAAAAGAAGAAATTAAAGAATGAAGATGAATAGCAATGATGGGCAGAAACGGACCACCGCCAATCTTGAGTAATTTAATTTGAAGAGCCTGGTCAAAGTGGTGATGACACTTGGCAACTAAAGCGTCAAATAATTTGTGACAAAGTGACATCCATCCATCCATTTTATGCAAAACCCAAAACCAGTGAAGTTGGCACGTTGAGTAAATCGGGAATAAAAACAAAATACAATAATTTCCTAATCCTTTTCAATTTATATTCAATTGAATTGACTGCAAAGACAAGATATTTAACGTTTGAACTGAAAAACTTAATTTTTTTTTGCAAATATTAGCTCATTTGGAATGTGATGCCTGCAAATTGTTTCAAAGAAGTGGCAAAAAAGAGGGAGAAAGTTGAGGAATGCTCATCCAACACTTATTTGGAACATCCCACAGGTGAACAGGCTAATTGGGAACAGGTGGGTGCCATGATTGGGTATAAAAGCAGCTTCCACGAAATGCTCAGTCATTCACAAACAAGGATGGGGCGAGGGTCACCGCTTTGTCAACAAATGCGTGAGCAAATTTTTGAACAGTTTAAGAACAACATTTCTCAACGAGCTATTGCAAGGAATTTAGGGATTTCACCATCTACCGTCTGTAATATCATCAGAAGGTTCAGAGAATCTGGAGAAATCACTGCACGTAAGCGATGATATTACGGACCTTCGATCCCTCAGGTGGTACTGCATCAAAAAGCGACATCAGTGTGTAAAGGATATCACCACATGGGCTGAAGAACACTTCAGAAATCCACTGCCAGTAACTACAGTTTGTCGCTATATCTGTAAGTGCAAGTTAAAATTATACTATGCAAAGCCAAAGCCATTTATGAACAACACCCAGAAACGCCGCCGGCTTCGAAAGCCAGCATCTGTGATGGTATGGGGGTGTATTAGTGCCCAAGGCATGGGAAACTTACACATCTGTGAAGGCGCCATTAATGCTGAAAGGTACACACAGGTTTTGGAGCAACATATGTTGCCATCCAAGCAACGTTATCATGGACGCCCCTGCTTATTTCAGCAAGACAATGCCAAGCCACGTGTTACAACAGCTTGGCTTCATAGTAAAAGAGTGCGGGTACTAGACTGGCCTGCCTGTAGTCCAGAACTGTTTCCCATTGAAAATGTGTGGCGCATTATGAAGCCTAAAATACCACAACGGACAGTTGAACAACGTAAGCTGTACATCAAGCAAGAATGGGAAATAATTCCACCTGAAAAGCTTCAAAAATTGGTCTCCTCAGTTCCTAAGTGTTTACTGAGTGTTGTTAAAAGGAAAGGCCATGTAACACAGTGGTAAAAATGCCCCTCTGCCAACTTTTTTGCAACGTGTTGCTGCCATTAATATCTAAGTTAATGAATATTTGCAAAAAAAAAAATACGTTGGAACATGAATTATCTTGTCTTTGCAGTATATTCAATTGAATATAAGTTGAAAAGGATTTGCAAATCATTGTGTTTTGTTTTTATTTATGAATTACACAGCATGCCAACTTCACTGGTGTTGGGGTTTCTATATTGGTTGTCCTCAGTAAGGTCAGAGGTAAAATGAAGCCCATTCCAGTTGACTTCTGATGAGACGTACACCAACTGAATATGTTGATGATGTGAGGTTGATAGGTTTTCAATGTAGTGAGTCCCACAGGTGGTGATTTGAGTGGGTCCCTGGAAAATTCCCACTTAAAAAACATTACTTATGTTCTTATTTTTCTAAAAATGTAGCATTAAACTCCCTTGGTAGTGTTATGGTATAATATGGTTACATTTAGGGATGTGCCGATCGATCAAGCTATCGATCAGCTATTGATCTGTATCGGCCGATTTTCGTGAAGAAGTATGTGATCGTCATTGACGATTAATGTCACTGAGCTCCTGAGAGCGGCCCATTCGTTCACAAATGTTTGTAGAAACAGTCTCCATGCCTAAGTGCTTGATTTTATACACCTGTGGCCGGACTAAGTGATTAGGACACCTGATTCTGATCATTTGGATGGGTGGCCAAATACTTTTGGCAATATAGTGTAACATCTGGGTGTTGTTGATGTGTCAGCGTTGTTGTTGTCGACACCGAGGGCAATATCGGATATCAACAGTAACCCAGCCTTTAACCCACTGCCTCCAAGAACGGTGAGGGACAAAATAAAAAGACTGCATTTATTTAATAAGTCTCCTGTTTGTCAATCCATCCCCGTCGTGTTATTTGATTAAATCACCAAACATAAAAGTAACGGCGCTCCTTTAATGAGCCCACACTTTGAGTGTTGCCGACGGAAGCTTGTCAAGCAAGTCGATCGCTGCATTCGCGAAAACAAACAAAGCGAGACTGGGAAAATGCCAGGAAAGAAGGACAAAAACCGGATTTCCAGGCAAATAATGGAAGTTTTGACAGGCAGGCAGAGGAAACTGTACTGCACATTTTTTATTTTTATTTTAAAAATTCCACTACAGAAAATGTTAACAAATGACACTCAGTAGTGTATATTGACCAAATATTAGGGATGTCCGATAATGGCTTTTATATTCCGATATTGTCCAACTCTTTAATTACCGATACCGATATCAACCGATACCGATAACAACCGATATATACAGTCGTGGAATTAACACATTATTATGCCTAATTTGGACAACCAGGTATGGTGAAGATAAGGTCATTTAAAAAAAAAAATAATACAATAAAATAAGATAAATAAATTAAAAACATTTTCTTGAATAAAAAAGAAAGTAAAACAATATAAAAACAGTTACATTGAAACTAGTAATTAATGAAAATGAGTCAAATTAACTGTTAAAGGTTAGTACTATTAGTGGACCAGCAGCACGCACAATCATGTGTGCTTACGGACTGTATCCCTTGCAGACTGTATTGATATATATTGATATATAATGTAGGAACCAGAATATTAATAACAGAAAGAAACAACCCTTTTGTGTGAATGAGTGTGAATGAGTGTAAATGGAGGAGGGAGTTTTTTTTTAGGTTGGTGCACTAATTGTAAGTGTATCTTGTGTTTTTTATGTTGATTTAATAAAAAAATAAATAAATAAAATAAATAAAAAATAAATAAAAACGATTCCGATAATAAAAAAAACGATACCGATAATTTCCGATATTACATTTTAACGCATTTATCGACATCTCTACCAAATATGAAGCAATTGTTTGATATTAATTGAAACCATAACCACTAATGCACCACTAATTCTCAAAGTAGGCTGACACAACAATTAGCTACCTGCTGCCACCTACTGATATGGAGGAGTATTACACGGTCACTCTGCCGATCGCGAGACAACACAGACATTCAACAACGGCACACTTCTTGCGCATTACAATTATTGGTTTGCAAAAACATATTTGAAAATAGACCTGACTAGACCCGCTCATCGGCAGTGTGCCTTATAATCCGGTGCGCCTAATGTAGGGAATAATTTTGGTTGTGCTTACCGACCTCCGAGCTATTTAATTTGGTACATGGTGAAATGATAAGTGTGACCAGTAGATGGCAGTCACACATAAAAGATGCGTGTAGACTGCAATATGACTCAAGTAAACAACACCAAAATGTTATATGTTCCATTGAGAATACAACACAACACTTGCTAATTCCGACAGTGAACATGCCGTCGTTTTTGATCGCTTCAAAACGGTGTCTTTTAAGCGGCCCCTGAGTCTCGACCCCCCCCCCCCCCCCATTCTTCCTCCCGGCGGCGCCAGTCATGTTTGTGCACGCGAAGACGAGGAGCACACGGGACGCATCGTGTGCTGTGTCTCATTGGATTAGCAGGGGACTCGTCGCTCATTGGCATTTCTTTTCATTTACTCTAATTAAGTTTACGTGTCGACATTAAAGCGAGATGACAGACGGGGTGAAAAGAGTGCTAATCTAGTCGAGGGTGCAAAAAAAAGAAAAAAGAAGACGACGAAAACAAACACACGCTGAGATGCCATCCGTGGCTTCTTCTCCAAAAACATCCGTAATAAAAATATAATATAATATAATATAATATGATATAATATAATATAATATAATATATCAGTATATAACATACACTGTATATATAATATGTAAATATCACATATGTTATATTTTACATTGCTACTACGGTACATTTTTAGTCTACTTTATACCTGCATTATCCTTTCCATCCTTACACTTTCCACCTTAGTAACTGAGCTACTGTGTGGAACAATTTCCCTTGTGGATCATTAAAGTTTGTCTAAGTCTAAGTCTAAATCCAAGTCTAAGTAAAACTGCATAAAACGTGATTTTAAAAACTAAGTCAGAGTGACTTGAAAGTTCTCATACAGCTTAAAGCGCTTTACAATAACAGCGACTGTAACCTTAAGGTTGTGTACACATTTTTCGGGGACTGACTAAGCACATTTCAAATTTTTTTGCAAGATTTTGTAAAATGAAAACATCTTTGCATGGGTGGGAGTTAACTAATTGGCCATACGTTATTGACCATTTCATTATTAAACTTGAAATGGTCAATAACCATGTCAGGTTTAAACAAGACAAGAAGCAAAGAATCAAAGGGAGGCAGAAATCAATTTTGCTCAATTGAGGGGAAACGTGTCAACCTGTAACCTCTTACAGTGTCACCCACGCTCTGGCGAAAGATTGTACGCCACCTCTTTTTATTTGGACTTTCCCTGTTTACATAACAACATCTGTTTCTAAAGGAATGGGGAGTATGTAAACAGTCATTGTTTTCGGTCACATTAGCACAAAAGAAAAAAGATGCCTCGGGCTTGGGCTAGTCCTGGATTCAGCTTGAGCAGGTCTTCGGTGACAATAGATAACCCTCTCCCGTCTCCTCCCATCGTACACAATGGAATTTTCCAAGCCTTTGCTTGGTGCAACAAAGACAGCCTCTTGTCTGTTCATTGGGAACTCAGAACGGAAAGTTTTTTGATAATTTACATACAATTTTTCTGACAAACCATTTCAAGTTTATTGACCATTAAAATGGTCAATAACTAGCATATTTCATACAGCCACTTTTTTTTTTAGCAAATTACATCCTGTTTTCTTATAATACCAAATGGACAAGTTCTTGCTCTTCAGTTCACTCCACCTGATTGTCATTTGTAGAAAAATAACACAATTATCAAAATCAGGTTTTGCGCCCACTGACAATTTCAATACAAGCCCCTCAGGCTTAGTAGCAGTATTTTTTTGTATTAGCATTTAGCATTCCCACAATGAGCGGCGTCGGCGTGTAGGTCTTGTCATAGGCGCCGATCTACAAACCCCGTTTCCATATGAGTTGGGAAATTGTGTTAGATGTAAATATAAACACAATACAATGATTTGTAAATCATTTTCAACCCATATTCAGTTGAATATGCTACAAAGACAACATATTTGATGTTCAAACTGATAAACATTTTTTTTTTTTGCAAATAATCATTAACTTTAGAATTTGATGCCAGCAACACGTGACAAAGAAGTTGGGAAAGGTGGCAAAAAAGACTGATAAAGTTGAGGAATGCTCATCAAACACTTATTTGGAACATCCCACAAGTGAACAGGCAAATTGGGAACAGGTGGGTGCCATGATTGGGTATAAAAGTAGATTCCATGAAATGCTCAGTCATTCACAAACAAGGATGGGGCGAGGGTCACCACTTTGTCAACCAATGCGTGAGCAAAATGTTGAAAAGTTTAAGAAAAACCTTTCTCAACCAGCTATTGCAAGGAATTTAGGGATTTCACCATCTACGGTCCGTAATATCATCAAAGGGTTCAGAGAATCTGGAGAAATCACTGCACATAAGCAACTAAGCCCGTGACCTTCGATCCCTCAGGCTGTACTGGATCAACAAGCGACATTAGCGTGTAAAGGATATCACCACATGGGCTCAGGAACACTTCAGAACACTGTCAGTAACTACAGTTGGTCGCTACATCTGTAAGTGCAAGTTGAAACTCTCCTATGCAAGGCGAAAAACGTTTATTAACAACACCCAGAAACGCCGTTGGCTTCGCTGGGCCTGAGCTCATCTAAGATGGACTGATACAAAGTGGAAAAGTGTTCTGGGGTCTGACTAGTCCACATTTCAAATTCACTGTGGACGTCGTGTCCTCCGGACCAAAGAGGAAAAGAACCATCCGGATTGTTATAGGCGCAAAGTTGAAAAGCCAGCATCTGTGATAGTATGGGGGTGTATTAGTGCCCAAGACATGGGTAACTTACACATCTGTGAAGGAGCCATTAATGCTGAAAGGTACATACAGGTTTTGGAGCAACGTATGTTGCCATCCAAGCAACGTTACCATGGACGCCCCTGCTTATTTGAGCAAGACAATGCCAAGCCACGTGTTACATCAACATGGCTTCATAGTAAAAGAGTGCGGGTACTAGACTGGCCTGCCTGTAGTCCAGACCTGTCTCCCATTGAAAATGTGTGGCGCATTATGAAGCCTAAAATACCACAATTGAGACCCCCGGACTGTTGAACAACTTAAGCTGTACATCAAGCAAGAATGGGAAATAATTCCACCTGAGAAGCTTAAAAAATGTGTCTCCTCAGTTCCCAAACGTTTACTGAGTGTTGTTAAAAGGAAAGGCCATGTAACACAGTGGTGAACATGCCCTTTCCCAACTACTTTGGCACGTGTTGCAGCCATGAAATTCTAAGTTAATTATTATTTGAAAAAAAAAAAAAAAAGTTTATGAGTTTGAACATCAAATATCTTGTCTTTGTCGTGCATTCAATTGAATATGGGTTGAAAAGGATTTGCAAATCATTGTATTCCGTTTATATTTACATCTAACACAATTTCCCAACTCATATGGAAACGGGGTTTGTACATTTCTGCCAGTGGGTGCTCGATGTGTGTGTATCAGTGTTGTCCCAATACCAATATTTTGGTACCAGTACCGGTACCAAAAGTATTTTGGTACTTTTTGGTACTTTATGATACTTTTCTAAATAAAGGGGACCACAAAAAATATCATTATTGGCTTTATTTTAACAAAAAAATCTTAGGGTACATTAAACATATGTTTCTTATTGCAAGTTTGTCCTTAAATAAAATAGTGAACATACTGTCATGATCCGTGGCGCGGATCATGTTTTGTTATGTTCTGTTAGTTTTGGACTCCCTTAGTTCCTGTTTGTGCACCTCTGGGTTTGTTTTAGTTTCCATGGGGATTAATTGGGTTCACCTGCCTCTGGATAGTGGTCGGCACGCTCAGCTGTTGTCAACCACTAATCAGAGAGCTATTTATTCACCTTGCTCGCCACGCTCAGTCTGGCTTCTTCATTTGCTACATGCAACAGTTACGTTGGGTAAATTCCTTGTCTCCTATGCTTATTGATTCCTGCGCCAAGTCTCGCCTTAGCTTAACCGTGCGATCGGCACGCTTTCCTTTTGCTTGTTGTCTGTTTTTGGTACATGTTTTTTTTTTGAGGAATAAATCATGTTCTTACCTGCACGACTTGTCCGGAGTGGTCCGTCTGCATCCCGGGAGAACGAACCCCGCAGTAAGCTGCGCCTTCCCCCCGTCGTGACACATACAAGACAACTTGTCTTTTGTTGGTAAGTAAACAAACAAAGGCTCCTAATTTAGTCTGCTGACATATGCAGTAACATATTGTGTCATTTATCATTCTATTATTTTGTCAAAATTATTAAGGACAAGTGGTAGAAAATTAATGATTAATCTTCTTGTTCATTTACTGTTAATATCTGCTTACTTTCTCTTTTAACATGTTCTATCTACATTTCTGTTAAAATGTAATAATCAGTTATTCTTCTGTTGTTTGATACTTTACATTAGTTTTGGATGATACCACAAATTTGAGTATCAATCCGATACCAAGTAGTTACAGGATCATACATTGATCATATTCAAATTCCTCATGTGTCCAGGGACATATTTCCTGAGTTTATAAACATAATATAAATAAAAAAAAAACGAAAGAAGATTTTGTGATGTTACAAAATATCGATGTAATCATAGTAGCATCGACTAGATACGCTATTGTACGTGGTATCGTTACAGTGGATGTTAGGTGTGGATCCACCAATTTTTGGAATTAGTTCTGTAGTGTTTATGTTGTGTTGCGGTGCAAATATTCTTCCAAAATGTGTTTGTCATTGTTGTTTTTATGGCACATGTTTATGACAGTGTTGGCATTGTTCATACTGCCACCCTCAGTGTGACATGCATGGCTGTTGACTAAGTATGCGCCTTCATTCGCTGGTGTGCAGTGTAATCAAAGTCAAGATGATTGTGTCATTCGTTCATTATCAAGCACAATGAAATCTTGGTTAGGCTTTGTTAATTATAGACAATATGATTTGTGACTTTTTTATTATGTAAAACGGACCAAACTCACCACAAAATTAACAACAACAAGATTGATTTGTGAAAACTTATTTTAAAGATTGAAATTTGCCAGGCCCCGAAGCACCCACGGGATTGGCGCCTATGGGTCTTGTACCGGGGCCCCGAGCACAGGGGAGCCCCTGGGCTTTGGTAAAGTTTGAAAACTTAACTGTCTTATTCATAACAAAAATATGTCATAAATATTAATATACAATTTCTATAAAAAGGTTTCTTGAATCACATTAATAATCTATGTCTACCGAAAACACCTGCAAATACGGAATTCAAAATGATTTGGTCCACCTGGATAGCGGTCAAACTTTTGCTTTGAACATTTCACTCAACACATATGTCAGGACTTCATCAAAGTTTTAAGCAATTCACACACAGCACCAGCATTTTGGAACAAGGATGGAGTTATTGAAGAGAGGTAAAAAAATCGGAGAAAGTTATGTAGAAGTTTCACTTTTGCATCTCATTGCACATAACTGTGGTGCGTTCAAAGACCCTTGATTTAGATTAGAAACAGAGGCGTCACGAGTTTGGGAGTCTGCCCAACCAGTCTACATGTGCTTTGTGGACTTGGAGAAGGTATTCGACCGTGTCCTCCGGGAAGTCCTGTGGGGAGTGCTCAGAGAGTATGGGGTATCGGACTGTCTGATTGAGGCTGTCCGCTCCCTGTACGATCAGTGTCAGAGCTTGGTCCGCATTGCCGGCAGTAAGTCGGACCCGTTTCCAGTGAGGGTTGGACTCCGCCAAGGCTGCCCTTTGTCACCCATTCTGTTCATAACTTTTATGGACAGAATTTCTAGGCGCAGTCAAGGCGTTGAGGGGATACGGTTTGGTGGCTGCAGGATTAGGTCTCTGCTTTTTTGCAGATGATGTGGTCCTGATGGCTTCATCTGGCCAGGATCTTCAGCTCTCACTGGATCAGTTCGCAGCCGAGTGTGAAGCGACTGGGATGGGAGTCCGAGTCCATGGTCCTCGCCCAGAAAAGGGTGGAGTGCCATCTCCGAGCTGGGGAAGAGATCTTGCCCCATGTGGAGGAGTTCAAGTACCTCGGAGTCTTGTTCACGAGTGAAGGAAGAGTGAATCGTTAGATCGACAGGCGGACCGGTGCGGCGTCTTCAGTAATGCGGACGCTGTATCGATCCGTTGTGGTGAAGAAGGAGCTGAGCCGGAAGGCAAAGCTCTCTATTTACCGGTCGATCTATGTTCCCATCCTCACCTATGGTCATGAGCTTTGGGTTACGACCGAAAGGACAAGATCACGGGTACAAGCGGCTGAAATGAGTTTCCTTCTCCCTTAGAGATAGGGTGAGAAGCTCTGTCATCCGGGAAGAGCTCAGGGTAAAGCCGCTGCTCCTCCACATGGAGAGGAGCCAGATGAGGTGGTTCGGGCATCTGTTCAGGATGCCACCTGAACACCTCCCTAGGGAGGTGTTTCGGGCATGTCCGACCGGTAGGAGGCCACGGGGTAGACCCAGGACACGTCGGGAAGACTATGTCTCCCGACTGGCTTGGGAATGCCTCGAGATCCTCCGGGAGGATCTGGACGAAGTGGCTGGGGAGAGGAAAGTCTGGGTTTCCCTGCTTAGGCTGCTGCCCCCGCGACCCGACCTTGGATAAGCGGAAAAAAATGGATGGATGGATGGATGGATGGGCAAGGGGGAGCTCTAACTCCCAGGAGACTAATAATATAACTATAATGATAATGATGATGTATTATTATAATTCGTAGTATCTACTGATGATATTCCTATGTGTATCAACTAATCTCTATTTTACGGTACACTCCGGAAAATTAAAAAAACGTGACATATTTTAGATGATCAATGTCTAGAAATAGGAATATTTAGATTAATATTGCGGCCACTTTATATAGAATTTGTTGTTTTTGTAAATTTGGTGCTAAGCCCCGACCCACAATGTCTATTTATCATTTCCGGCTTATACTATGACTTTCGATTATGATTATGTGTGTGCGTCTCTTTAATTGCTGTTTTTGATTATGCTTTTATTGCTACTGTACTGGCAAAATGTATTTGATTGACTTGTCTACTGGTCCACACTATTTTAATTTCCTTATCAAGCCCCCAGTCAGCAGCTAATTGATCATCAGCCTTGTTAGCACTTTGTTTTAATGCTTGAGTTAGTGTTTCATTCCACTGCGCTTGGTCCTCCTCTCATCATGCTCTCTTTTAAAAATGTTTATTTGTGTGAAGAATGTTTGTTTGCAAAGTGTCAAAGTGTTCACGTGCCATGAATACAAGTATTCCGCAGAGCTGCTTGGACTCACTTTTGTTTCATTGGGTTGCTGTGAGGAGGTTTGCTTATGCTGCAATTTGGACACAACATGGGCTTATTAAAAATGCGCGAGCTGACTTGTCGAAAACAGTGTAAAGTGTAGCATTACTGATATTTGTTGCACTAAGCAAGCATGGACATCACATGGACAAAGATAAGACCTTCTGGAGGAAAGTTCTGTGGTCAGATGAAACAAAAATTGAGCTGTTTGGCCACAATATGTTTGGAGGAGAAAAGGTGAGGCCTTTAATCCCAGGAACACCATTCCTACTGTCAATCATGGTGGTGGTAGTATTATGCTCTGGGCCTGTTTTGCTGCCAATGGAACTGGTGCTTTACAGAGAGTAAATGGGACAATGCAAGAGGAGGATTACCTCCAAATTCTCCAGGACAACCTAAAATCATCAGCCCGGAGGTTGGGTCTTGGGCACAGTTGGGTGTTCCAATAAGACAATGATCCCAAACACACGTCAAAAGTGGTAAAGGAATGGCTAAATCAGGCTAGAATTAAGGTTTTAGAATGGCCTTCCCAAAGTTCTGACTTAAACCCCATTAAGAACATGTGGACAATGCTGAAGAAACAAGTCCATGTCGGAAAACCAACACATTTAGCTGAACTATACCAAGTGGTCAAAAATTCAAGCAGAAGCTTGTGGATGGCTACCAAAAGCGCCTTATTGCAGTGAAACTTGCCAAGGGACATGTAAGCAAATATTAACATTGCTGTATGTATACTTTTGACCCAACAGATTTGCTCACATTTTCAGTAGACCCATAAGAAATAATACATAAATACATAAATAAAACATAAAAGAACCAAACTTCATGAACATTTTTTTGTGACCAACAAGTATGTGCTCCAATCACTCTAATTGTAGAAAATGATTGGAAACTCAAGACAGCCATGACATTATGTTCTTTACAAGTGTATGTAAACTTTTGACCACGACTGTATGTCTTATTCTTATGCATTGTAACTCGTAAATAACCAAAATAGAATTCAGATAACAATGGAGCCAATGGGAATCGAATCGATTCAAACCGGTACTCAATTCAAACTGATTCTTTTTGTTTTGTCATTATTAATTAATTAATTAATTTATCTATGTGTTTGATTTTTATATTGTTTTTGTATTTTATCTTTTTTTTTTAATTTTTTTATTTCCATTCCTGCGGTAATGATTTGTTTTAGAATCAATTCTCATTCATCACAATTCTCTCTTTTTTTTTTTCATTTTTGGATTTATTTGTTTATTCATTAATTTATTTTTCATAAAGGTATCCCAGTTTCACACATTAATAACTCAAATTGTGGATTGTTTGTATCCTAGTTTGATAGTAAAATGCTAAAGGATGCTTTTTTTTTTGGGACAGCATTGTGGCCAGCTATTAAGTCGTCTGTTTTCATCGCAAAACTCCACAGTATTCTGGACATCTGTGTTGGTGAATCTTTTGCAATTTGTTCAATGAACAATGGAGACAGCGAAGAAGAAAGCTGTGGGTGGGAAGCGGTGTATTGCAGCCGGCTGCAGCAACACAAACACAGCCGGTGTTTCATTGTTTACATTCCCGAAAGATGACAGTCAAGCTTTACCATTTTTTTTTTTTTTGCTGTCATGAAAAGCTGCTTTTCAAGAGAGTGAGATGATCACACGGGAGATTATAAACAGGTTCTTGGAACAGGAAAGGTGACTACAGGAAAGGTTCAAACCCAGGGAGCGTCCCTGTGACCTCAGAGGTTCTGGCGGCTTTTAGAAAGCAAACATAAGAACTATCTTAAAAGAGGGGTCCATCTGTGGGACAGCTTGGATGATTCCTTAAAATGATCCAGTTCCATTCACACATTTAAAAAAACAACAACTTTAAAACCAATGTCTTGGAAAAATATATCACTCTTGAATAAACACCAGTAGTTAATCCTACGATCAATCTTAATTACAAAACTAAATGTGGGATATAAATAATAATGGAAGTATAAGTGTTTGTATATAGTATATTATTGGTACAAGGATATTTCACATGTCTTTACTGTGTATATATTTGAACAGTGTTTATGTTGTGTACAAGGTGTATTTAGAATATGTTGTGCAAAGGAAAGCTTTGCACATCTTGTAAGCTCATCTTGTATTTGAGATTGTTTATAGGGTAGGAAGAAATAAGTGCTCAACTTCAGCCTCAACCCTTTGGGTCTGTAACATTGTCAATTTATGAACGTATAACTGTTTGTTTATTTTGCTGACCACTGACTGAAGAAATAATGGTAACACTTTAGTATGGGGAACACATATTCACCATTAATGAGTTGCTTATTAACATGCAAATTAGTAACATATTGGCTCTTAATTAGTCATTATTAAGTACTTATTAATGCCTGATTCTGCATGGCCTTATTATACAACCGGTAAGCCATTAACTAAGAGTCTTCCCTCAATAACCTCAGAATTATTGCTAATTGGTAACCCTAACCCTAACTCTTATGTGTTACCCTAGTGTCCAAATAACTCTAAATTAAGTCTTTGTTGCTTTAATAAGCAACTAATTAATGGTGAATATGTTCCCCATACTAAAGTGTTACCAAAAATTATATCAAAATCATATCCTATTTATGTAGTTTGATCATTTTCCCGACTGATGTACTAACATCATTTGGTTTATTTTGTGCATATGTAACATGCAAATTAGTAACATAGTGACTGTTAATTAGTCATTATTAAGTACTTATTAATGCCTTATTCTGCATGGCCTTATTATACAACCAGTAAGCCATTAACTAAGAGTTAACTAACCCTAACCCTAACTCTTATTGCTTATTAGTAACCCTAACCCTAAAACTTATATGTTCCCCTAGTCTCCAAATAACTCTAAATTAAGTATTTGTTACTTTAATAAGCAACTAATTAATGGTGAATATGTTCCCCATACTAAAGTGTTACCAAAAAGTATATCAAATCATATGTTATTTATGTAGTTTGATCATTTTCCCCGACTGATGTACTAACATCATTTGGTTTATTTTGTACATATGTAACATGCAAATTATTAACATGTTGGATATTAAATTAGTCATTATTAAGTACTTATTAATACCTTATTCTGCATGGCCTTATTATACAACCAGTAAGCCATTAACTAAGAGTTAATTAACCCTAACTGCTTATTAGTAACCCTAACCCCAACCCTAAACCTTATATGTTCCCCTAGTCTCCAAATAACTCTAAATTAAGTCTTTGTTACTTTAATAAGCAACTAATTAATGGTGAATATGTTCCCCATACTAAAGTGTTACCAAAAGTTATATCAAAATCATATGTTATTTATAATGTTTGATCATTTTCCCCGACTGATGTACTAACAACATCCTTTGGTTTATTTTGAACATATGTAACATGCACATTATTAACATGTTGGATCTTAAATTAGTCATTATTAAGTACTTATTAATGCCTTATTCTGCATGGCCTTATTATACAACCAGTAAACCATTAACTAAGAGTTTACTAACCCTAACCCTAACCCTAACCCTTATTGCTTATTAGTAACCCTAACCCCAACCCTAAACCTTATATGTTCCCATAGTGTCCAAATAACTCTAAATTAAGTCTTTGTTACTTCAATAGGCAACTAATTAATGGTGAATATGTTCCCCATACTAAAGTGTTACCAAAAATTATATCAAAATCGTATACTATTTATGTAGTTTGATCATTTTCCCCGACTGATGTACTAACATCATTTGGTTTATTTAGTACATATGTAACATGCAAATTATTAACATATTGGCTCTTAAATTAGTCATTATTAAGTACTTATTAATGCCTTATTCTGCACGGCCTTATTATACAACCAGTAAGCCATTAACTAAGAGTTAACTAACCCTAACCCTTATAAAGTTAAAAAGTTAAAGTACCAATGATTGTCACACACACACTAGGTGTGGCGAGATTATTCTCTGCATTTGACCCATCACCCTTGATCACCCCCTGGGAGGTGAGGGGAGCAGTGGGCAGCAGCGGTGGCCGCGCCCGGGAATCATTTTGGTGATTTAACCCCCAATTCCAACCCTTGATGCTGAGTGCCAAGCAGGGAGGTAATGGGTCCCATTTTTATAGTCTTTGGTATGACTCGGCCGGGATTTGAACTCACAACCTACCGATCTCAGGGCGGACACTCTAACCACTAGGCCACTGAGTATTGCTTATTAGTAACCCTAACCCCAACCCTAAAACTTATATGTTCCCCTAGTCTCCAAATAACTCTAAATTAAGTCTTTGTTACTTTAATAAGCAACTAATTAATGATGAATATGTTACCCATACTAAAGTGTTACCAAAAATTATATCAAAATCATATGTTATTTATGTAGTTTGATCATTTTCCCTGACTGATGTACTAACAACATCCTTTGGTTTATTTTGTACATATGTAACATGCAAATTATTAACATATTGGATCTTAAATTAGTCATTATTAAGTACTTATTAATGCCTTATTCTGCATGGCCTTATTATACAACCAGTAAACCATTAACTAAGAGTTAATCAACCCTAACCCTAACCATTATTGCTTATTAGTAACCCTAACCCTAACCCTTATTGCTTATTAGTAACCCTAACCCCAACCCTAAACCTTATATGTTCCCCTAGTGTCCAAATAACTCTAAATTAAGTCTTTGTTACTTCAATAAGCAACTAATTAATGGTGAATATGTTCCACATACTAAAATGTTACCAAAAATTATATCAAAATCTTATATTATTTATGTAGTTTGATCATTTTCCCCGACTGATGTACTAACATCATTTGGTTTGTTTTGTACATATGTAACATGCAAATTATTAACATATTGGATCTTAAATTAGTCATTATTAAGTACTTATTAATGCCTTATTTTGCATGGCCTTATTATACAACCAGTAAGCCATTAACTAATAGTTAACTAACCCTAACCCTGACCCTTATTGCTTATTAGTAACACTAACCCTAACCCCAACCCTAAACCTTATATGTTCACCTAGTCTCCAAATAACTCTAAATTAAGTCTTTGTTACTTCAATAAGCAACTAATTAATGGTGAATATGTTCCCCATACTAAAGTGTTCCCAAAAATGATATCAAAATCATATGTTATTTATGTAGTTTGATCATTTTCCCCCACTGATGTACTAACATAATTTGGTTTATTTTGTACATATGTAACATGCAAATTATTAACACATTGGATCTTAAATGAGTCATTATTAAGTACATATTAATGCCTTATTCTGCATGGCCTTATTATACAACCAGTAAGCCATTAACTAAGAGTTAACTATCCCTAACCCTTATTGCTTATTAGTAACCCTAACCCCAACCCTAAACCTTATATGTTCCCCTAGTCTCCAAATAACTCTAAATTAATTATTTGTTACTTTAATAAGCAACTAATTAATGGTGAATATGTTCCCCATACTAAAGTGTTACCAAAAATTATATCAAAATCAAATGTTATTTATGTAGTTTGATCATTTTCCCCGACTGATGTACTAACATCATTTGTTTTGTTTTGTACATATGTAACATGCAAATTATTAACATATTGGATCTTAAATTAGTCATTACTAAGTACTTATTAATGCCGTATTCTGCATGGCCTTATTATACAACCAGTAAGCCATTAAAGTTAAAGTTAAAGTTAAAGTACCAATGATAGTCACACACACACTAGGTGTGGTGAAATTTGTTCTCTGCATTTGACCCATCCCCTTGTTCACCTCCTGGGACGTGAGGGGAGCAGTGGGCAGCAGCAGTGCCGCGCCCGGGAATCATTTTTGGTGATTTAGCCCCCAATTCCAACCCTTGATGCTGAGTGCCAAGCAGGGAGGTAATGGGTCCCATTTTTATAGTCTTTGGTATGACTCGGCCGGGGTTTGAAATCACAACCTACCAATCTCAGGGCGGACACTCTAACCACAAGGCCACTGAGTAGTAACTAAGAGTTAACTAACCCTAACCCTTATTGCTTATTAGTAACCTTAACCCTAACCCCAACCCTAAACCTTATAGGTTCCCCTAGTGTCCAAATAACTCTAAATTAAGTCTTTGTTACTTTAATAAGCAACTAATTGGGGGACGGCGTGGCGAAGTTGGTAGAGTGGCCGTGCCAGCAATCGGAGGGTTGCTGGTTACTGGGGTTCAATCCCCACCTTCTACCATCCTAGTCACGTCCGTTGTGTCCTTGGGCAAGACACTTCACCCCTTGCTCCTGATGGCTGCTGGTTAGCGCCTTGCATGGCAGCTCCCGCCATCAGTGTGTGAATGTGTGTGTGAATGGGAAAATGTGGAAATACTGTCAAAGCGCTTTGAGTACCTTGAAGGTATAACCCATTTATAATTTATAATTAATGGTGAATATGTTCCCCATACTAAAGTGTTACCAAAAATTATGCCATTAATTAAGTTATGCCATTATGCCATTAGTTAATTAAGCCATTAAAGGCCTACTGAAACCCACTACTACCGACCACACAGTCTGATAGTTTATATATCAATGATGAAATCTTAACATTGCAACACATGCCAATACGGCCGGGTTAGCTTACTAAAGTGCAATTTTAAATTTCCCGCGGAATATCCTGCTGAAAATGTCTCGGTATGATGACGCCGGCACGTGACGTCACGGATTGTAGAGGACATTTTGGGACAGCATTGTGGCCAGCTATTAAGTCGTCTGTTTTCATCGCAAAACTCCACAGTATTCTGGACATCTGTGTTGGTGAATCTTTTGCAATTTGTTCAATGAACAATGGAGACAGCGAAGAAAAATGCTGTAGGTGGGAAGCGGTGTATTGCGGCCGGCTGCAGCAACACAAGCACAGCCGGTGTTTCATTGTTTACATTCCCGAAAGATGACAGTCAAGCTTTACCATTGGCCTGTGGAGAACTGGGACAACCGAGACTCTTACCAGGAGGACTTTGAGTTGGGTGCGCAGACGCGGTACCGTGAGTACGCTTCCAAACATTGGATTGCTTGCCCGTACGTGCGTGCCGCTATGTGCATGTCACGTACGTAACTTTGGGGACTTTGGGGAAATATATGTGCTGTATGAACTTTGGGGAGGTGAACGGTACTTTGGGCTGTGGGATTGAGTGTGTTGTGCAGGTGTTTGAGTTGTATTGGCGGGTTATATGGACGGGAGGGGTGAGGTGTTTGTTATGCGGGATTAATTTGTGGCTTATTAAATATAAGCCTGGTTGTGTTGTGGCTAATAGAGTATATATATGTTTTGTGTTTATTTACTGTTTTAGTCATTCTCAGCTGAATATCAGGTCCCACCCCCCTCTCACAGCATCTTCCCTATCTGAATCGCTCCCACTGCCCTCTAGTCCTTCACTCTCACTTTTCTCATCCACAAATCTTTCATCCTCACTCAAATTAATGGGGAAATTGTCGTTTTCTCGGTCCGAATCGCTCTCGCTGCTGGTGGCTATGATTGTAAACAATGTGCAGATGTGAGGAGCTCCACAACCTGTGACGTCACGCGCATATCGTCTGCTACTTCCGGTACAGGCAAGGCTTTTTTATCAGCGACCAAAAGTTGCGAACTTTATTGTCGATGTTCTCTACTAAATCCTTTCAGCAAAAATATGGCAATATCGCGAAATGATCAAGTATGACACATAGAATGGACCTGCTATCCCCGTTTAAATAAGAAAATCGCATTTCAGTAGGCCTTTAAGTCTTTGTTACTTTAATAAGCAACTAATTAATGGTGAATATGTTCCCCATACTAAAGTGTTACCTAAATAATAAACTAACTAACTAACCAACACATCTTTTATAAACGTTATTTAAAAGTAAATTTTGTGTAATAGGGGGCCTTTAAATTATTAGTTGATTTTGTTATGCAGATAATACTCATTGTCCGTTGTTGAAGGTCCGGGCTCAACTGAGTGATTTTCTACTTTTTCTTTGTGGCTTTTTTTTTGTCATACAGTATGAACAAAAAAGAAAAAAACAAACAAAGGTATTCTCTAAAGGGGTCTGCTAAGATGAATGTGATTGGAAAAACCTCCTTCGGGACACTACCATATTTATTTGTGCTCAGCACCACAGGGGTTTGTCGCCCTCGTCGCCATTGAAAGTACCTTGACATCACTGATAGTAGCAATAGAGTAGTCACATAGATATGTGATACAGTTCCTGCTCCCAAAGTCCTCTGGAGGGTGAGGTAAAAACAACCGGAGATGAAAATAACTTGAAGTTGTGCAGAAAAGCGCAGACGGGATGAATCAGATGATGTCAGGGCACCTATTGATTTCTACTGTCGTCATTCCGCCGCTTTGTGCTTGGACTTCAGAGGAGCAAACGCTCCCACGCACAAACATCTCCACAAGATGCTTTAGCATTCAGGAATCCATCAGATGGTACCAGGGTTGTACGGTATACCGGTATTAGTATAGTACCGTGACACTAATTAATCGTTTTCGGTACTATACCGCGTCGTCGTCACGTTGTGACATTGCTGGTTTACGAGCAGAGGAGCATGTTCGGCAGCGCGCAATCACAGAGTACTTACAAGCAGACACAGTGTGTAGACAGAAAAGGGAGAACGGATGCATTTTGGCTTAAAAACTAACATTAAAGGTGAAGTTATAACACTGAAACACCCTCAGGAAGAGGTGCTTTAAGACATGACTAGCTAGCTCGCGGCTAAAATCTAAATCACTTATCCTCGTCTCCATGGCGACAAATAAAGTAAGTTTCTTACAAGTATCATCCCTGCAGGACGAGGACTAGCTAAACATGCTTCACTACACACCGTAGCTCACCGACGTCACAATGTAAACAAACGCCATTGGTGGATCTACACCTAACATCCACTGTAATGATACCAAGTACAGGAGCGATACTACCCACTGGGGTGAGTTTTTCCTTGCCCTTATGTGGTCCTTGCCCTTATGTGGGCTCTGTACCGAGGATGTCGTTGTGGCTTGTGCAGCCCTTTGAGACACTTGTGATTTAGGGCTATATAAATAAACGTTGATTGATTGATTGATACTATGATTACGTCGATATTTTTTGGCATCAAAACATCTTCTTTCGTTTAAAAAAAATGTATATTATGTTTATAAATTCAGGAAATATGTCCCAGGACACATGAGGACTTTGAATACGACCAATGTATGATCCTGTAACGACTTGGTATCGGATTGATACCCAAATGTGTGGTATCATCCAAAACTAATGAAAAGTATCCAAACAACAAAAGAATAAGTGATTATGACATTTTAACAGTGTCATGATCTGTGGTCTGGATTATGTTTTGTTATTTTTTGTTAGTTTTTGTACTCTTTTAGTTCCTGTTTGCGCTCCCTTGTTTGTTTTAGTTTCCATAACGGCTCATTAGTAGGGATGTCCGATAATGGCTTTTTGCCGATATCCGATATTCCGATATTGTCCAACTCTTTAATTACCGATACCGATATCAACCGATATATACAGTCGCGGAATCAACACATTATTATGCCTAATTTGGACAACCAGGTATAGTGTAGATAAGGTACTTTCAAAAAATAATAATAAAATAAAATAAGATAAATAAATTAAAAACATTTTCTTGAATAAAAAAGAAAGTATAACAATATAAAAACAATTACATAGAAACTAGTAATTAATGAAAATTAGTAAAATTAACTGTTAAAGGTTAGTACTATTAGTGGACCAGCACAATCGTGTGTGCTTACGGACTGTATCCCTTGCAGACTGTATTGATATATATTGATATATAATGTAGGAACCAGAATATTAATAACAGAAAGAAACAACCTTTTTGTGTGAATGAGTGTAAATGGGGGAGGAAGTTTTTTTGGGTTGGTGCACTAACTAAGTGTATCTTGTGTTTCTTATGTTGATTTAATTAAAAAAACAAAAACAAAAACAACGATACCGATAATAAAAAAAACGATACCGATAATTTCCGATATTACATTTTAACGCATTTATCGGCCGATATTATCGGACATCTCTACTTATTAGTTTTCACCTGCCTCATATGTTCGGGACACACACCTGTTCTAATCAGGAGACTACTATTTAAGCCTGTCGTTGCCAGTTAGTTGGTCTGGCGACATTGATTGTTTCATGTTCTTTTCATGCTCTGTTCATGCAATTTTTTCATGCTCTTTTCTTGCTTCATGCCATGCCAAGTAAGTTTTGTTTATTCATGCCACAGTTAGCGAGTTTATGTTTTGCCCTGTCCATAGTATACGCTAAGTGTTAGTTTTTGTTTCCTGCGCCAAGTTGTGCCTTCGCCTTGTGCGCCTTTTTTGTTGGTGCCTGTTTGAGAGTGGAGAATAAATATGTTTCTACCTGCTACCGTTGTCCGGAAAAGTCAGTTTGCGTCCTGGGAGAACAATCCTCGCAAAAAGCTGCAAAATCCCCCTCGTCATGACAAACAGAAGTGTAGATAGAACATGTTAAAAATGAAAGTAAGCAGATATTAACAGTAAATGAACAAGTAGATTAATAATACATTTTCTATCACTTGTCCTTAATAATGTTGACAAAATAATAGGTAGATAAATGACACAATATGTTACTGCATATGTCAGCAGACTAAATTAGGAACCTTTGTTTATTTACTTACTACTAAAAGAGAAATTGTCTTGTATGTTTACTATTTTATTCAAGGACAAACTTGCAATAAGAAACATATGTTTAATGTACCCTAAGAGTTTTTGTTAAAATAAAGCCAATAATGCAATATTTTGTGGTCCCCTTTATTTAGAAAAGTATCGAAAAGTATCAAAATAATTTACCAAAATATTAATATCGGGACAACACCAGATGGTAAATGCATGAGTGATGAGCGATCACAGCAACAGATGTTCAATCAAGGTGATTTGTGTCGGGACCCCCGAGGGTCACGATGGGGTTTTCGCAGCTTGCTGCGGGGTTCGTTTTCTCGGGATGCAGACGGACCACTCCGGACAAGGCGTGCAGGTAGGAACATGATTTATTCCTCAAAATATCAAAGTAGTACAAAAAACCGGAACACGAGGCGAAGGCACAACGTGCTGATCGCACTTGGAGCTAATGCTACTTCTTAGCATGGACTAGGGACAAGCAATACTCAGGTAACTGTGGCATGAAACAAACAAAACTTACGTAGCAGGTTGCATGAAGCAAACAATGACGCCAGACCGACTGACCGGCAAAGGCAGGCTTAAATAATGCCTCTGATTAGTGCTCGGGAAGCAGGTGAGCGGGCGAACACTAATCAGAGAAAGGTGAACACAATGAGCAACCATGGCAACCAAAACGAACTCAGAGGTGCACAAACAGGAACTCAAGGAGTCCAAAACTAGCAGAAAATACAAAACATGATCCGGACCACGGATCATGACAGTGAAGTTGTTTGTTGTTTGTTTACACAGCTTAACACACGCGCCCTCACCAGCCTTTATTGATACACAACCTTAACGAATGTGGACCCTGATAAAGGAGTAAACCCACAAAATATACAAATGAAAGGAATATTAAAGTTAAAGTACCACTGATAGTCACACACACACACACACTAGGTGTGGTGAAATTACCCTCTGCATTTGACCCATCCCCTTGTTCACCCCCTGGGAGGTGAGGGGAGCAGTGAGCAGCAGCAACAAAACAGGAGGGAAGGGTCACCAAAATAACGGTGCAACACAGGAACTAAAGCACTACACACAGGAAAACAACAACAAACTCAAAATAAGGCACGATAAACTGGTGGATTTTCATTTTTTGACCTTTTCTGCTAGTGGTGTGCCTTCGTATTTTCTTTTTTTTTTATTTTTTTTTTTAAATGTGCCTTGGCTCAAAAAAGGTTGAAAAACAATTCTCTACACTGTTTTGGTCCTGTTCTGTTTTTGTTTTGGTTATTTTCCTATGTTTAAATACCGTATTTTTCAGACCAACTAGCTAAAATGTCCTCATTTGTAGCCGCCCTGCCCACACGCACACATACTGTCACTAGCCCCGTGGTGCACTCGGCTTGAAATCACAAAACTCCCTTTAACAGCCAGGTCGCTTCATTGATTAGGAGCAAAACATGTCATCTTACCTTGTTGGTTACTCTTCTTGGTAAATTAGTCATTATTAAGTACTTATTAATGCCTTATTCTGCATGGCCTTATTATACAACCAGTAAGCCATTAAAGTTAAAGTTAAAGTATCAATGATTGTCACACACACACTAGGTGTGGTGAAATTTGTCCTCTGCATTTGACCCATCCCCTTGTTCACCTCCTGGGACGTGAGGGGAGCAGTGGGCAGCAGCGGTGCCGCGCCCGGTAATACATTTTGGTGATTTAACCCCCAATTCCAACCTTTGATGCTGAGTGCCAAGCAGGGAGGTAACGAGTCCCATTTTTATAGTCTTTGGTATGAGTTGGCCGGGGTTTGAACTCACGACCTACCGATCTCAGGGCGGACACTCTAGCCACTAGGCTGAGTGGCCTGTCCTACGTGATTTAAGAGGGGACGGAAAACAACAGGCTTAAAAGAGGATGGAGCAACGTACAAAATACAATAGCAAATGACACCAGAGGCTAGGATTGTCATGTCTGTGTGATCATGTTTTGTTTTAGTCATGTTCTGTTTTGTTTTTGGACTTTTTGTGCACTTTTGTTTTGTAACCATAGCAACCATTAGTTTTCACCTGTCACGTCACACACCTGTTTCACGTTTTGAGTCACGCACCTGCTTTCACTAATCATGTCTATAGTATTTAAGTTCATTGTTTTCAGTTTGTCGTTCTGGCGACACCCGGATTCATACCCATGTCACACTCTTACCTCTGCGCACTTCATAGTCCATGCCAAGTAAGTTTTTTTGTTTATTAATGCCACAGCTAGTGTTTTTGTTTAATTGTTCACAGTTTCTGCCTATGTGCAAGTTTTGTTTTCAATAGCCTAGTTTTGTACCTTCGCCATTGTGCGCGCTTTTCGTTTGTTCCTTTTTGATATATAGTGTTAAAATAAATTATGTATTCACCTTCACGCCATGTCTGGTCCAAATCACTTGCACCTCGGGAGAACAAACCACGCCATAGTCCTAGTCATGACAGATCCGGATGTCGCCAGGAAGACAAACTGAAAACAATGAACTTAAATACTATAGACATGATTAGTGAAAGCTGGTGCGTGACTCAAAACGTGAAACAGGTGCATGACGTGACAGGTGCAAACTAATGGTTGCTATGGTGACAAAACAAAACAAAAGTGCACAAAAAGTCCAAAAACAAAACCGAACATGACTAAAACAAAACATGATCACACAGACATGACACGGATTCAGAGGGGACAGACCGGGAGAAAAAACAAAATTGGCTAGTGGGGACAGACATGCGAGAACAGAGAAGCACAATCTTAACCTTTATTTAACCAGATAAGAACCCATTGAAATAAAGATCTCTTTCACAAGGGTGAAAAAAGCAAAAAGCAATATACCAATATTTTGGTACCGGTACCAAAATGACTGATAGTTTTTGGTACTTTTCTAAATAAGGGGGACCACAACAAATGTCATTATTGGCTTTATTTTAACAAAAAATTATAACATATGTTTCTTATTGCAAGTTTGTCCTTAAATAAAATAGTAACATACAAGACAACTTTTATTAGTAAGTAAGCAAATAAAGACTCTTAATTTAGTCTGCTGACATATGCAGTAACATATTGTGTCATTTTCCATTCTATTATTTTGTCAACATTATTAAGGACAAGTGGTAGAAAATGAATTATTAATCTACTTGTTCATTTACTGTTAATATCTGCTTACTTTCTCTTTTAACATGTTCTATCTACACTTCTGTTAAAATGTAATAATCACTTATTCTTCTGTTGTTTGATACTTTACATTAGTTTTGGATGATACCACAAATTTAGGTATCAATCGATACCAAGTCGTTACAGGATCATACATTGGTCATATTCAAAGTCCTCATGTGTCCAGGGACATATTTCAAGAGTTGATAAACATAATAGACATTTAAAAAAAACGAAAGAAGATGTTGTAATGCCAAACAAGAACGATGTAATAAAAAAAACCTGTGTAGTTCTTGGATTAAGAGGGGACAGAATTGCAAGATCAAAAGAATGCAGAAAAAAACAAACCCAAACAACAATAAAGGGAAACAACACTTGAGCTTGTATCAAAACTTTTGATTTAAATTTGAGTAAAAATAGGTCAAAATGAGGAGGAGGAAGAAGAGGGCATCTGGTGGCACTCTGACATCAGCATTCATAGAGCTTGTCAAAGGTTGTCCTTGGGTTGGACAAGGAGTACTTTTTCCTTTTTCTTCTTCATGTACTGGAGGCCAAAGAGATGCCTGCAGAGGGCCATGAGTGCTTTGAGGACAGATGAGCCAAAAGGAGGGAAATGAAAGGAAGCGAGAGACGCCAGCAGGATTTCAAATTGACTCAATGAGAGTGGCAAGAGGGTGAAATATCAATTTCTATCATGCTGCCCTCATAATGCTGCCCTGTAGTCATTACTCCCCTTTGCTCTCCTGCTACTAGATAGACCTATACAGCACAGGGAATGTGCACTATCCACTCCGTGACGCATCACAACTTCAAAATTCTTACATTTGGGGATAAATAACAGACTGTCCCCATTTCAGAATCTTTTCAGTGACATTTAAACCTTCTTAACTGCCATACAAATAGCAAAATAAGTCATGCACTGTATATGATGACCTTGTGCACACAATATAGGGATGCTAGACCCAGGGTCCATTGGGTTGTATATACTGTATATATATATATATATATATATATATATATATATACATATATATATATATATATATATATATATATATATATATATATATATATATATATATATATATACACATATATATATATACATATATATATATACATATACACATACACATAGACATATATGTATATATATGTATATATATATATATATATATATATATGTATATATATATATATATATATATATATATATATATATATATATATATATATATATATATATATATATATATATATATATATATATATATATATATATATATATATATATATATATATATAAAGCGACATCAGTGTGTAAAGAATATCACCACATGGGCTCAGGAACACTTCAGAAAATCACCATCAGTAACTCCAGTTTGTCACTACATCTGTAAGTGCAAGTTAAAACTCTACTGTGCAAAGCCAAAGCCATTTATCAACAACACCCAGAAACGCTGCCGGCTTTACTGGGCCCGAGCTCATCTGGGATGGACTGATGCAAAGTACAAAAGTGTTCTGTGGTCTGACGAGTCTACTTTTCAAATTCATTTTGGAAATTGTGGACGTTGTGTCCTCTGGAACAAAGAGGAAAATAACTATCCGGATTGTTACAGGCGCAAAGTTCAAAAGTCAGCATCTGTGATGGTATGGGGGTGATTTAGTGCCCAAGACATGTGTAACTTACACATCTGTGAAGGCACCATTAATGCTGAAAGGTACATACAGGTTTTGGAGCAACATATGTTGCCATCCAAGCAACGTTATAATGGACGCCCCTGCTTATTTCAGCAAGACAATGCCAAGCCACGTGTTATAACAGTGTGGCGTCATAGTAAAAGAGTGCGGGTACTAGACTGGCCTGCCTGTAGTCCAGACCTGTCTCCCATTGAAAATGTGTGGCGCAATATGAAGCCTAAAATACCACAACGGAGACCCCCCGGACTGTTGAACAACTTAAGCTGTACATCAAGCAAGAATGGGAAAAACTTCCACCTAAAAAGCTTCAAAAATTGGTCTCCTCAGTTCCCAAACGTTTACTGGGTGTTGTTAAAAGGAAATACCATATAACACAGTGGTAAAAATGCCCCTGTGCCAACTTTTTTTCAATGTGTTGCTGCCAATAAATTCTAAGTTAATGATTATTTGCAAAAAATAATTCTCAGTTCGAACATGAAATATCTTGTCTTTGCATTCTATTCAATTGAATATAAGTTGAAAAGGATTTGCAAATCATTGTATTCTGTTTTTATTTACAAATTACACAACGTGCCAACTTCACTGGTTTTGGGTTTTGCACATAAATACATATATACACACACACAAATATATACAAGTACATATACACATTTACACACACATATATACATATACATTATACATATATACATACATATACAGTATATATACACACACATACATATATACATACATATACAGTATATATTGGGACGGCGTGGCGCAGTGGAAGAATGGCTGTGCGCGACCCGAGGGTCCCTGGTTCAATCCCCACCTAGTACCAACCTCGTCATGTCCGTTGTGTCCTGAGCAAGACACTTCACCCTTGCTCCTGATGGGTGCTGGTTAGCGCCTTGCATGGCAGCTCCCTCCATCAGTGTGTGAATGTGTGTGTGAATGGGTAAATGTGGAAGTAGTGTCAAAGCGCTTTGAGTACCTTGAAGGTAGAAAAGCGCTATACAAGTACAACCCATTTATACAAGTACAACCCATATACACACATACATTTACACATTCATACACACACACACACACACACACACACACACACACACACACACACACACACACACACACACACACACACACATACACACACACACACACACACACACACACACACACACACACACACACACACACACACACACATATTGGTTAGCTGTAGTCATTGGAGTGTTTACTGCATATTCTTATTTCAGAATAGGAGGAATAGGAATAAGTGATGTAAAAAAGCCAAAGAACAGGCACAAAGACACAAGCAGAGTCAAACCTTTGACTGAATTGTCATACGTCATGCATTAAACCCAAAGGCACATTTGCTGGCACATTTTGAACTGAGGGGCATCGCCAGAACCGCCTTTTTGCCTTGATGTTGGTAGTGTTTTTTGTGGAAACCCTAGTCAATTTGGATCCATGCTCATCCAAACATGTCTTTATGGACCTGGGAAATAGACACGCGCATTCTTTGCCAAAGCTGGAACAAACATTTGTCCGAAAATGTCTTCAACAAGAATCCAGAATTATGATCAAGAAGGAAAGAAAAGAGCCCAGTTCAAACCGTGTTTGGTAGAGCTCGTAATGAAAGCAATGGTGTCCAAATACTTTTGCATATGTGACAGCGTCAGGCAAGGTCAAAGCGATCAGCTCATCCACCTTCAGATCGCATGACATGCTGATCACATCCTTTGGACCCTCAGAGTGTCCTCTTATTGCAGCGATTGCACACAGGCATACAAGCGCACACAGGTGAAAGACGAGAAAGTTAGTCGATCGATCTACGCCACGAGCGAGAAGAAAAGTGCGAGCTCATAATCCGGGCCGCGACCCTTTACGTCTCCCAGCCTTACAAATTAAATGAGTCCTGCCTGTGTGTTCTGAGGCGCAATCATACTTGTTATGGATCGTTTTCTGCACTATGTGATGCATTCACTGACCTGGAAAAGCGGCTTCCATTATTCATCAGCGTATTCTATGACATCTACAGTCGTGGTCAAAAGTTTACATACACTTGTAAAGAACATAATGTCATGGCTGTCTTGAGTTTCCTATAATTTCTACAACTCTTATTTTTTTGTTGTAGAGTAATTGTGGCCAAACAGCTAAATTTTTGTTTCATCTGACATCACATGGACAAAGATAAGACCTTGTGGAGGAAAGTTCTGTGGTCAGATGAAACTAGAATGGAGCTGTTTGGCCACAATACCCATTAATATGTTTAGAGGAGAAAAGGTGAGGCCTTTAATCCCAGGAACACCAGGCCTACCGTCAAGCATGGTGGTGGTAGTATTATGCTCTGGGCCTGTTTTGCTGCTTTACAGAGAGTAAATGGGACAATGAAAAAGGAGGATTACCTCCAAATTCTTCAGGACAACCTAAATCATCAGCCCGGAGATTGGGTCTTGGGCGCAGTTGGGTGTTCCAACAGGACAATGACCCCAAACACGTCAAAAGTGGTAAAGGAATGGCTAAATCAGGCTAGAATTAAGGTTTTGGAATGGCCTTCCCAAAATATTGACTTAAACGTGTGGACAATGCTGAAGAAACAAGTCCATGTTAGAAAACCAACAAATGTAGCTGAACTGCACCAATTTTGTCAAGAGGAGAGGTCAAAAATTCAACCAGAAGCTTGTGGATGGCTACCAAAAGTGCCTTATTGTGGTGAAACTTGCCAAGGATAGGATAGGATAGGATAGGTCTTTATTGTCATTGCACAAGTACAACGGCGCCCCGTAAAAGATGGGGAAAAAGGTAAAACGCTGGGGAAGGATGAGTAAAAAAATACAATCTAGACTGGGCTTCTAAGGGGGCCCAGTCTGGAGTGGGAAAAAAACTCCATAGCAAAGCACATATACATATTACAACATACATCTCGAGATATCTAGCAACAGAGGGAAGGGAGTGCGGGGTCATGGTGGTGGGCCGCAGCTCTCAGGCGCTGACCATCCTTTCATCACCCCTTTGGGATTTGCGTAGGGACATGTAACCAAATATTAACATTGCTGTATGTACACTTGTGACCCAGCAGATTTGCTCACATTTTCAGTAGACCCATAATAAATTCATAAAATAACCAAACTTCATGAATGTTTTTTGTGACCAACAAGTATGTGCTCCAATCACTCAAAAAAATAAGAGTTGTAGAAATTATTGGAAACTCAAGACCGGCATGACATTATGTTCTTTATGTAGCTTTTGACCACGACTGTATATGATGCCCTGCGATGTATGGTCTTGCTAGAATGTAGACTTGTAGTTTCCAGTTTGACTACAGGCAAGATAGGCAAGAGTTAAATGTAATTTCCCATGCACGCACACTAAATAATGCAAAGGGGTTTTATTGCAGTGGCTGCTCTTTTAAATGAGCTTTGTGAAGTGGGAACATACGGCAGTATGACTCTGAGATTTAAAGGCATCTGCCCGGAGATAATCTGCCGAACGGAGATAAAAAATTTAAGGTATCTTTACAAGCGCTGAAAGAGACACCGGATAATTTAATTCAATTGGTCTGCATTGAGATAAGCGCCGACAGAGATACACCCATCCATCCATTTTCTACCGCTTGTCCCTTTCGGGGTCGCGGGGGGCGCTGGAGCCTATCTCAGCTACAATTGGGCGGAAGGCGGGGTACACCCTGGACAAGTTGCCACCTCATCGCAGGGCCAACACAGATAGACAGACAACATTCACAATCACACTCACACACTAGCGCCAAGTTAGTGTTGCCAATCAACCTATCCCCAGGTGCATGTCTATGGAGGTGGGGGGAAGCCGGAGTACCCGGAGGGAACCCACGCAGCCACGGGGAGAAAATGCAAACTCCACACAGAAAGATCCCGAGCCCGGGATCGGCCGACAGAGATACTTTTTGAAAAATACAATAATTTCGCCTGAACAGGCACATAATGCTTCGGAAGACATGCTAGCATACGTGTAATACACCATAATGCACCATCTTATCATGCTGATTGTATTGTACCCTACGTTCCATCCTGAAACCTACGTTCCAGGAACGCCGGCTTATTAGTGATTACCAAAGCCTTAAAAAGGCTGCAAGCTATAGAGCATTTTCTATTTTGGCTACATTACTCTGAAATGACCTACCAGCAACAGTCAGAGTTGCAACCTCAGCAAAACGTCGAAAAGACCAAAAAGATCATTGTCGACTTCAGGAGGCACCAGTCCAGCCACACTCCACTCTTCATCAAGAGCATAGCAGTGGAGATGGTAAGCAGCACCAAGTTCCTGGGGGTGCAGATAACTGACAATATGACCTGGTCCCTACACACCGAAGCTCTTGTAAAAAAGAGCTCAGCAGCGCATGCACTTTTTGCGTCGGATGAAAAGAGCACAGCTCCCTCAACCCATTCTCACCACATTCTACAGAGGCACTATAGAGAGCCTACTGACCAACTGCATCTCTGTCTAGACTGGAGCCTGCAGTGCCTCAGACTGGAAGTCTCTGCAGAGAGTGGTTAGGACGGCGGAAAAGGTCATCAGGACTCATTTTCCTCCTATCCGGGAAATCGCAAAAAGCCGCTGCCTGACCAGGGCTCAGACAATCCGCATGGACTCCTCCCACCCCCACCAAGGACTGTTTTCACTGCTGGACTCTAGAAAGAAGTTCCGCAGCCTCCGTAGCAGAACCTCCAAGTTCTGTAACAGCTTCTTCCCTCAGGCCATAAGACTCTTGAACGCATCATAATAATCCCCTCAATTCCACCCAAATATGGATTAACTCGCTGTAATATATAAAGACAATATAACATACATCCATAAATGTGGATGCATATGCAAAAGTGCAATATATTTATCTGTACAGTAATGAATTTATTTATATCTGCACCTTATTGCTCTTTTATCCTGCACTACAACAAGCTAATGCAACACAATTTTGTTCTTATCTGTACTGTGGTAGAAAATGGATGGATGGATGGAGTTATAATCATTAATCAAAAGGTCAATGACTTAAGGACACATCTTTACGTGCACCTGAATAGACCATTTGGGACCATGTTTTTTTTTTTTTTTACCAATCTTGCTTAGATTTTACAAACGCATGCTTGCCAATCGCCTAAAGGTGGAGCTCTTGCGTTGGATGGGACTACAGCAAACTATGCAATGTACATAATGTGACAAGGGAGAGTATATTGGAGTGTGTTTGTGTGTGTGTGTGTGTGTTCTTGTATGTCTACCCTTCTTGAGACACCAACAAGGACAAGGACCTTCCATATGAGGAGGTGACCAAGTTAGCACATAAATCATGGTCCCAATACAGAAAACAATTGCATCTAATAGAGAATTTCTCATTTGCACCCCTGGTGGTGAAATCTATCAAAATGAGGGTGGTCCCAAAAAGGAGGGCTTTTTCAAATTGACTGTGTGTCGGTTTTAAAAGTGCTCCCTCTCTGGTCAACATATGAAATAACAAGTGTGTGTACAAATTTGAAGTGCTCCCCCTCTGGCCAACACATGTAATAATAAGTGTGTGTAAGAAATTGAAATTAATAAAACAATACAAAAAAAAACTATGTATATAGAGACAAACTGTAATAACTTTAAGTAAATAATGAAGATTAAAAACCAATTACAAACAAAAAATTAAAAAAAATATAAATAAACAAAAAGCAGTCTTTTCTCACAATGTGTCAACTTTTTTTTTTAATAAAATTGGGAACAATTTCTCATATTTTTTCTGTTTATGTAATATTGCAATATTTTCTCGTAAAATTATTACTGTGTGTAAAATGATTACTTTTCAATGCAAAATGGCGACATTTGTCATATAACATTATTTCTTTTATCACAATATTGCCAATTTTTGTTGTTCTTGTCAAATAGTGACATTTTTTTGAGTACAGTTTTGACTTTTGTCATAATTTTGCTAAATAAAATTTGAATAAATACTATTTTGCCAACATTTTAAAGTTTTCTTATAAAATTCCGACTGTTGAGTGAAATTCAAACTTTTATCATAATATTGCACACATGTTCAGTTTTTATCGTGAACTTTTGACTTGCGTTGAGTAAAGTTACGACTTGTATTATAATACTGCCACAAAAAAAAAGTTTTTCTTGTGAAATTTTGACCTTCTTCTTGTGAAATGCCAACTCATTTTTCACAACAAGCTTTTTTATATTTGCATAGTATGTATATATTATTAATGTTGTAAATACACATCTTTATATATCTAGAAAGGGTGGTCCTGAAGAGGTAGGCATTTTTTGGAGGTCTCAAGAAGGTAACAAATACAAGAAAGTGTGTATGTGTGTGTGCGTGTGTGTGTGTGTGTGTGTATCACAACATTGCCAATTTTTTGTTGTTCTTGTCAAATAGTGACATTTTTTTGAGTACATTTTTGACTTTTGTCATAATTTTGCCAAGTAAAATTTGAATAAATACAATTTTGCCAAAATTTTAAAGTTTTCTTATAAGATTCTGACTGTTGAGTGAAATTCAAACTTTTATCATAATATTGCACAAATGTTCAGTTTTTATCATGAACTTTTGACTTGCGTTGAGTAAAATTACGACTTGTATTATAATACTGCCACAAAATAAAAAAAAGTTTTTCTTGTGAAATTTTTACCTTTTTCTTGTGAAATGCCAACTCATTTTTCACAACAAGCTTTTTTATATTTGCATAGTATGTATGTATTATTAATGTTGTAAATACACATCTTTATATATCTAGAAAGTGTGGTCCTGAAGAGGTAGGCATTTTTTGGAGGTTTCAAGAAGGTAACAAATACAAGAAAGTGTGTGTGTGTGAGCGTGTGTGTGTGTGCGTGTGTGTGTGTGTGTGTGTTTATCACAATATTGCCAATTTTGTGTTGTTCTTGTCAAATAGTGACTTTTTTTGAGTACATTTTTGACTTTTGTCATAATTTTGCTAAGTAAAATTTGAATAAATACAATTTTGCCAAAATTTTAAAGTTTTCTTATAAAATTCCGACTGTTGAGTGAAATTCAAACTTTTATCATAATATTGCACAAATGTTCAGTTTTTATCGTGAACTTTTGACTTGCGTTGAGTAAAATTACGACTTGTATTATAATACTGCCACAAAATAAAAAAAGTTTTTCTTGTGAAATTTTTACCTTTTTCTTGTGAAATGCCAACTCATTTTTCACAACAAGCTTTTTTATATTTGCATAGTATGTATATATTATTAATGTTGTAAATACACATCTTTATATATCTAGAAAGGGTCGTCCTGAAGAGGTAGGCATTTTTTGGAGGTCTCAAGAAGGTAACAAATACAAGAAAGTGTGTATGTGTGTGTGCGTGTGTGTGTGTGTGTATCACAACATTGCCAATTTTTTGTTGTTCTTGTCAAATAGTGACATTTTTTTGAGTACATTTTTGACTTTTGTCATAATTTTGCCAAGTAAAATTTGAATAAATACAATTTTGCCAAAATTTTAAAGTTTTCTTATAAAATTCCGACTGTTGAGTGAAATTCAAACTTTTATCATAATATTGCACAAATGTTCAGTTTTTATCATGAACTTTTGACTTGCGTTGAGTAAAATTACGACTTGTATTATAATACTGCCACAAAATAAAAAAAAGTTTTTCTTGTGAAATTTTTACCTTTTTCTTGTGAAATGCCAACTCATTTTTCACAACAAGCTTTTTTATATTTGCATAGTATGTATGTATTATTAATGTTGTAAATACACATCTTTATATATCTAGAAAGGGTGGTCCTGAAGAGGTAGGCATTTTTTGGAGGTTTCAAGAAGGTAACAAATACAAGAAAGTGTGTGTGTGTGTGCGTGTGTGTGTGTGTGTGTGTGTGTGTGTGTGTGTGTGTGCGTGTGTGCGAGAGCGAAACTAGAGATCAAATCAACAGCAACAACAGAGGAAGCACATTCACCTCTCCAGTGCCAAACATTGCTCGTAAGATCCCGGCTCTTAGTGATGGATCACTCTTGGTAGTAGTTGCAAACTGGAAATGATTTAAACTGAATAAACCTGGATGACCAAGCGTAAGTCTTCCTCTCCTAATACTTCAAACTGTGTCCGGTGTTCATACATCTCCATTAATCCCTTACGTCACCGAGTTCTTTACACTTGGCAATAAAAAGGATGCGCATTGTTAAATTTATGGATAAAGCAAAACAAAACGACAAAGCCCCCATGGAGACTATAAAATATATGGTGTGTGAACAAAAGGGAGAACAAAGACCATTTTTGCATGAGTACATACCTGGTTTAACGTCAGTGTCCAATTAATTTCCCAGACAGTTAAGGGAACAAAGTCAAACTAAAACTGTTTAGGGTGAAATCATTTTTTTTTAATGCATCTAAAAACTGCAAACTGCAAGCAGATCTTGACAATGCTTTTAGTCTTATTCACTTGTTTTTGTCGGTTTACTTATTTCAACGGGTAGGCCAAGTATTCCCAAATAGACTTAATGATGGATGGATGGACCAAATGAGTTTTCTAGCTTTGGCTTCTCCTTAGCACAATTTCTAGCCAACGGCTGTTTAATTGTTTATTTAGGATCCCCATTAGCCGACGCATCAGAGGTCTTCATTAAAATATAAGTTCCAATAACATACTCAAGATCTTTCCTGTCTTGCCTCTGGTGAGGGCGGTCCCATCCTCTTCTCCCAGCTTGCTCTCTTTGTTTTTGTCTTGTCTGAACTTTTTTTTTGAAGCCTCTTTCTTTGCGCTGTCCTCAAATCTAAACATCAGACATGGAAATGATCAGCTGGACTCTCAACGCAATTGACAAAATCTTTTCGACGAGAAAAAGAGGTTCGGAAGAGCCTGGCTGTACGTGAGAGATTCCTGGGATAAATGGAGAGTCCTTTCCATCGAGGACGTGGAAGACATCTACCTATTTGGAACCGTGATCGCGGGGCACCTGCTGATTGGGCTGGGCATTGCTCTGGTGTATCGTCAAATTCGTAAGACCATGGCAGCCACTCAGGGAGCCCAAAGGCTGTTCGTCGCGAATTTGAGAGCACCCAGCATGGACGAAAAGAACAGACAAGTCATTGTTCTGTCTGCTTGCGGAAAACAAACATCCTAATCCTCGAATGGCCTTGACGCTGTGAAAACAGGACAAGGCTGTTCTGAAAAACACCCCAGAGGACACCTCAATGATGGACGCTTTTGACCTCCCTCCCTCCTCAACGACACCTGGAGTCGAACTTTTGCAGATCGGCCTCAGTCTATAAAAAACATTACATCATCACACCCAAGACAATTGGGCACACACGCACACACCCCTTGGGGTGATGGTCGGATGGCAGCGCTTTATAGCAGCGGTCGCCTTCCAGGGCCCCAACTCCCCGCCCCTCTGTTGCGAGTTTGTCGTGATTAAATGTAACGTGTTTATGTGTGCATTGCATGGAGGTTTTTTTCCCACTCCAGACTGGGCCCCCTTAGGAGCCCAGTCTAGATTGTATTTTTTTACTCATCTTTTTCCCCAGCGTTTGACCTTTTTCCCATCTTTTACGGGGCGCCTTGTGGCGACCCATTAGCGTTCCTGTTCTGTCACCCTGTACACTGTTTGTTTGTCTAATCTTGAACGGGTTTGTGCTGAAAACAAAGTTTCGTCGTACTTGTGCAATGACAATAAAGACCTATCTGATCTGATCTGATACAATTGTAATACAATAACAATACATACATTATCATAATGCAATACCTGTATAGATACACAACAATAAAATATACAGTTAGAACCAAGACAAAGGCAGAAACAATGAATGAAAACAGTATCTCAACGCAGATAAATCTTTAGAAGTATTTTAAATCCTACTTTACTAGGGGTATTTCTTATATGCAAAGGAAGAGTATTCCATAAAGTAATAGCCCTATACAGTACAGTGACTTTCATGCCGTTGGTTCTTGGGCGTGGCAATGCGAGTAGTCCTTGAGAGGAGGTTCTGGTGCCGTCCCTATGAATGTTCAGAACTATAACCAATGTGACTAGCAATATCCATCGGACAATGGGTAAAAATAACATTTCTTATGAATAACAATAAGTTTGTTGAAAACCTGTTGATAACGTTCGCCCCTCTCGTGCATATGGTCAACACTAACTCTATAACTACAACCAAGAGCAAGTCAAGCTGCTCTGTTTTGGATAATTTGTCATTTTTGTAACTCACACTTAAGTGCAGAGGACCAAATGACGCTGCAATAGTCAAGATGACACAACACCAAAGTTTGTACTACCTGTCTGCATAGGACAGGTGGTAGATAAGTAGTAAACTTCCTGACGGCAGCAATGCTTCTGCCCATTTTTGTAACGACTTGATTAATGTGATCAGACAAGTGTCATAATCTGTGGTCCGGATCATGTTTTTGTTATGTTCTGTTAGTTTTGGACTCTTTTAGTTCCTGCTGACACCTGAGTTTGTTTTAGTTACCATGGCTACTTATGATTTTCACCTGCCTCAAGTGTTCGGGACACGCACCTGCTTCTAATCAGAGGATTATTCAAGTCTGCCTTTGCCAGTCAGTCGTCCGGGCGTCATTATTGGTTTCATGCCACAGTTTCGTGTTTGTTCTATGCCATAGTTAATGCAATTGGTTTCATGCCACAGTTTTGTGTTTGTTTATGCCATAGTTAATGCTATTGGTTTCATGCCACAGTTTCGTGTTTGCTCTATGCCATAGTTAATGCTATTGGTTTCATGCCACAGTTTTGTGTTTGTTCTATGCCATAGTTAATGCGATTGGTTTCATGCCACAGTTTCGTGTTTGGTCTATGCCATAGTTAAAGCTAGTTGTTTCATGCCACAGTTTCGTGAGGTTCATGTCTATAGTTTCATGTCCTAAGTTTTTGCCTTAGCTTCCACGTGCGATAGGCACGCTTGCTTTCGGGTTGTTTTCTGTTTTGTACCTCTTTGATTGTTTCTTCAAATTAAATCATGTTCCTACCTGCAAGTCCTGTCCGGAGTCATCCATTTGCCTTCCTGGAAGAACAACCCCGCAGTAAGCGAAAACCCCGTCGTGACAACCAGGAGAGAGTGTTACCAAGAGTTAAGCCCAAAAGTTTCACCGTGCTAACCTGATTGATTGTTTGCCCAGCAATCTAAGTTTAATAAAGGGTTTGTAGCCATACTGTGTTTAGAACCAAAGACTATACTGGTGGTTTTAGTCGTATTTAAAACCAGTCTATTGCTATTCACCCATTCAAACCATGCATTCAAGTCCTTGGAAAGGACAGAGTTAAGTTCACTTACGGTAGAAGCAGAATTATATAATGTAGAATCATCAGCATACGATACCAATATAGATTTTGCTAGTAGACGTGTGACTATATCACAAGGGCGATACACTTTCTGGCCTTCCCATCACTTAATGTGTTCAGTGTGGGAACTTGGTACGCCTCATTCAAACCCTCCATCTGTGAGGCTACTTACTATATGCGGCCCTGTCTAGCACACGATCGCACTCGTTCTTTGATGCCTTAACATGCATACCGTAGCAAAACATCCAAAGGTGTTCCTTTGAAAAATACCCCCCTTCATGGAGCTTTATTGGAGCCCCACAGGCTTTCAGTTGCAAAACCAGACAAGGCAGCCCGGAAAAAAGAAGAAAGAAAAAGAAAAATCTCAGCTATTGTACGAGAAAGCCTTTCCATCTGTTCAAATGAACTGGTGCACTAAATTCCAACCCTGAAATGCAATTATTTTGATGGTGTTTTGTATTTATTTTTACGGCTTTTGTCCCTCTTGCTGCAGTGAAATAATCGTTGGTTTAGAAAGGGCAGACAAAGATCCCCGCATACTTGGCCCGCCTCCCTTCTGCCTCCAAGGTGGTGTCAAGAGAACATAAACAAACTGGCAGGAAAAGAGAAATCACACCAGGGTAAATGTGTGTGGAAACTAACAAGACAGAAGAAAGAGGCAGCACTGTAAACAGAGGTACGGAAAATAGTTCTTATTCAATTTTCATCTCCTCCAGGTGCAAAAATGCAACGAGGAGAGGTTTGGTTTTGCTAGGCCTTTGTTCAGGGTTTCTGTAAGTATTAGCAAATGTATTTAATGCTTTTTAATGCAACTTAAAACAATTTTAATGCCCATGTCGCACTGCAGACAGTTATTATATATAGTCTAAAGTAGGGAGTCTAATATCGGACTGCGGATATTATCAGGCGATAAATGCTTTAAAATGTAATATCGGATATTATCGCTATCGGTTTCAAAATTATCGGTATCTGTTTCAAAAAGTAAAATTTATGACTTTTTAAAACGCCGCTGTGTACACGGACGTAGGGAGAGGTACAGAGCGCCAGTGACGTGCGGTGAGGTTCATGACTGGTGAGGCACTGACTTCATCACAGTCAGATTTACAAACATATGAACCCTAAAGAGTATCTTATTAACCATTTGATTGGCAGCAGTTAACGGGTTATGTTTAAAAGCTCATACCAGCATTCTTCCCTGCTTGGCACTCAGCATCAAGGGTTGGAATTGGGGGTCAAATCACCAACAATTATTCTCGGGCGCGGCGCCGCTGCTGCCCACTGCTCCCCTCACCTCCCAGGGGGTGATCAAGGGGATGGGTCAAATGCAGAGGACAAATTTCACCACACCTAGTGTGTGTGTGACAATCATTGGTACTTTAACTTAACTTTAAACATACAAACTGTAGCACACAAAAAAGCACATTTAATAAAAAAAACGTTATTGGTTATTGGTCTTACCTTTACTTATAAGTGCGGGAACAGTGGTGTTGGTGTTGGAGGAGTTGTGAATGAATGAAATATGAAATCCGTGCTGCAGTCTGCAGGTGTACCTAATGTTGTGTCCCTGCAGTCGTTCACGGCTCCTCCGGCACGAGCAATGTTGTTTTTGCACTTTTTGGCTTCTTGTTAAGTGACTTTTTTTGGGTGGATTCGGTTTTGCACGTGGAGGGTTTGGGTGTGGGCTTTGGTTGGTGTGGCGCTCCCGTCGGGGGGTGCAGTCTGCGGCGGAGATGCAATAACCGGCACCAGGAGGCGGGATTACGCGAGCCTCACACAGTGCGTCTTCGCAGCAGTTTTATGATTGCTCAGCACAAGAAATACGTTACACACATACAGTTGTTGACAAAATACACTGTACATTATATACCTCAGCTAACTAAACTATGGAAATGTATAATATAGTTCATATAGCAATATGATGTCACTGCACAGCAGACCAGCATTTCGCCGAGTCCGCAATTCATGGTGAGGCACAATTGAGTAACGTGCCTCAACTGGTTGCTGATCACCGCACCGTCTCTTCTCAGTATTTGAACGGCAAATGTGAAAATTCAGCACTTTTGAATAAAAATAATCTAAAACTGGTGAAGTTAAACGGAAAATAACTTTATAGTATAATCACTGGATACATATAACAATTTAATTAATTTATTTTCTTTTTACATTTTTTTCTTTCCATGATGGCAGGTGAGGCCCCGCCACCAGTGATCGCACGTCACTGCAGAGCGCCAATAAACCTTAAAGGCACTGCCTTTGCGTTCCGGACCAATCACATAACATCTACGGCTTTGCACACACGAGTGAATGCAAATGCATATTTGGTCAACAGCCATACAGGTCACCCAGAGGGTGACAATATAAACAACTTTAACACTGTTACAAATATGCGCCACACTGTGAACCCACACCAAACAAGAATGACAAACACATTTCGGGAGATCATCCGCACCGTAACACAACAGAACAAATACCCAGAACCCCTTGCAGCACTAACTCTGCCGGTACGCTACAATCTACACCCCCCTGCTACCCCCCCAGTTATGTTATGGTTGCAAAGCTGAAACTTAAAGGAATTGACGGAAGGGCACCACCAGGAGTGGAGGCTGCGGCTTAATTTGACTCAACACGGGGAACCTTACCTGGCCCGGACACGGAAAGGATTGACAGATTGATGGCTTTTCATCCTCTTCATGCTCTCAAATCCCAAATTCCAAGCTGCTGTTTGGAGGCATGTTAAATAAAATAATGCACTTTGTGACTTCAATAATAAATATGGCAGTGCCATGTTGGCATTTTTTTCCATAACTTCAATCAATCAATGTTTATTTATATAGCCCTAAATCACAAGTGTCTCAAAGGGCTGCACAAGCCACAACGACATCCTCGGTACAAAGCCCATATAAGGGCAAGGAAAAACCCACCCCAGTGGGACGTCGATGTGAATGACTATGAGAAACCTTGGAGAGGACCGCATATGTGGGTAACCCTCTAGGGGAGACCGAATGCAATGGATGTCGAGTGGGTCTAACATAATATTGTAAGAGTACTTGAGTTGATTTATTTTGGAAAACCTTGTTACATTGTTTAATGCATCCAGCGGTGCATCACAACAAAATGAGGCATAATAATGTGTTAATTCCACGACTGTATATATCGGTATCGGTAGATACCGGAAGCGGTAATTAAGAGTTGGACGATATCGGAATATCGGATATTGGCAAAAAAGCCACTATCGGACATCTCTAGTCTAAAACATAACATTTTCTATATAGACACGATTGTAAGCATTTGACCATAATAACGTTGAATAGCTGAACAGTTTAAATTAACTGGAGTCGAATTAAGTGTTAATGTAATCTTAATATACAGTACAATAATAACAATGCAAGTAACCCTTTCACACGCATTACACATATTTTTCATTACTGTAGTATAGTTTACCATTGTAATTGGAAAGCAAACATTTTCACAATATTTGTTAGCAACAATTGCACTTCAATAAATATTAAACATCCTGAAGTGCGGTTTTTTTTTCTCCAGTTCTTACAGGCACTCATCGAAGGTGCACGCTCCTCTTCCCTCTCCCTTATCTCTCCTGCTTGCTTCTATGTTTTGGCTTGTCTTAACTTTTTGTGTTGCCTTTTGTTTGCACTGCGGTCTAAAATCAAAAATCACAACAAAATTGACAAGATCTCGGGTTTGAGGGAACCTGCCTGTCTTTACGGAACCTCCACCCCAGATCACACCTCACTCCTACCCACTTCTCCAAAGTGGGCTGGCTCAGGGTGGAGGACAGAGTAAAACAACTTGCACTGAGCCTAGTCTATAAAATCCGCTACACCTCCCTGATATCGAAGTACATGTCAAACTACTTCCATAACGTAAATGACCGCAATAACCACAACACCAGGGGGAGCTCCACAAACCACGTTAAACCCAGATTCCGATCTAACAAAAGGTCTTAACTCATTCTCTTTCTATGCCACATCAATATGGAATGCACTCCCAACAGGTGTAAAAGAAAGTGCATCTCTATCCTTCTTCAAAACCGCACTAAAAGAACACCTCCAGGCAACTTCAACCCTTGACTAACACCCTCCCCCCTCCACATCCCACCTCCCCGGATTGTAAATAATCAAATGTATATACTTGTTCTTATGCTTTCCGAACTCACTATGTTCACTGCTCTCTGTACATATCCTACCAAGTCAGACCTACACTGTTTCAATGTCCATTTCTCAGATGATGCAATTGTTGATGTCTGAAGTGCTGATATCAACCAAACCTATCCCCCCTTCCCCTCCACATCCCACGCCCCGGGTTGTAAATAATGTAAATAATTCATTGTATATACAGTGTACTCTGATGATTAACTTGTGTGATGACTGTATTATGATGATAGTATATATTTGTACCATGAATTGATTAACGTAATGTAAAGAAGTTGAAAAACGTATTCATTCGGGTGTTACCATTTAGTGGTCAATTGTACGGAATATGTACTGCACTGTGCAATCTACTTATAAAAGTTTCAATCAATCAATCAATCAATGATGGACACAGGAGAGACTCTTGGGAGAAGGAGTGCCGCGTGCCTGGCGACCCTTCAGTCGAGGACATTGAAGATGTCTACCAATTTGGAATCGTGATAACAGGACATCTGCTGATTGGAATAATTGTTGCTCTGGTGAATCGACAAATTTGGAAGATGCTGGCAGCCGTTCACAGTATCCTAAAGCTGCCACAAATGATTGGAGGATGCAGGCAGAGCTGTGGGCACTCAGACTTCTGCGATTTTTGACTATATTGCAAACTTGGCGCCATCTGGAGACCCCGCCTGCTCTGATGGTGAAGTATGATGCATTTGAGGACCAGAGATAGACAAATAGAGTGAAAAGTTTACATTTGTTTTTGATTGCCAAAACACAAACATTATAATCTAGATTGTCTTTCCTGGCTGCAAGCGACGTGGCAAGGTTGCTACTTCGAGACTCTCTCAGAGGACAGTGCAGCGAATATTCCTTCTCTGTCTCTCATGGACACACACCTGTTGTTGACTTTTGTTGGACTGACTGGCTGGCCAAGGTCGCAGAACAGAGACACGCTGCAACCTTACACAGACATATGCATCCACAAAAAAAAACACGCCACACCCACATACGCCCCCATCCCATGCCTTTGACACTTCACCCCACGTGGTATGATGGAAAACGGAGCTGCACCCGTAGTGGCTGGCAGCTTCAGGCCGGATACGTGCCCCCCTCATCTCTCGTTGCAAGTCTCGAGTTGTATGTTGTAATATGTATACGTTCTTTGCTATCAACTTTTTTTGTCATCCCCCCAGCGTCTACCTAACACAACCTTTTACGGAGCGCCGTAAGTGGCGATGAAGGGTGGGAATCTTTGGGCGCCTCACGATTTGATTACGATTACGATACAGGAGCTACGATTCGATTATTGATGCATCTTTAATTTATGTATTGTGGAGGGGGGGTGTGGCCTGCGGGCCTGCCGCGGAGCGGGGTGTGCAAGGACCGGCCTCGAAGACAGTGAGGTGAGTAGATTGCCCGGCTGGGCCTTGTTATCTAATCACCTGTCGCCTTTATTAGCAGCAGCCGGCACGAGACAATTGGTGGGAGTTGGGAGTTGGAGCAGAGCGAGACACATGAGCGAGGGACTGAGAGAGCGAGCAGACTGAGAGGTCACGAGAGCGAAGACTGCTGGAAAGCGGGCTATCCATGTGCGTGGGCGCTTGCAATAAAATACTTGTTCGAACCTGACAACTGGGCTACCAGAAGATCTATCGGCACCAGGAGAACCCACCATAGAGGGAGAGGGGTAGGGGGTAGCGGGGGGGTGTATATTGTAGCGTCCCGGCAGAGTTAGTGCTGCAAGGGGTTCTGGGTATTTGTTCTGTTGTGTTACGGTGCGGATGTTCTCCCGAAATGTGTTTGTCATTCTTGTTTGGTGTGGGTTCACAGTGTGGCGCATATTTGTAACAGTGTTAAAGTTGTTTATCCTGTCACCCTCTGGGTGACCTGTATGGCTGTTGACCAAATATGCATTTGCATTCACTCGTGTGTGCAAAGCCGTAGATGTTATGTGATTGGTCCGGCACGCAAAGGCAGTGCCTTTAAGGTTTATTGGCGCTCTGTACCTCTCCCTACGTCCGTGTACACAGCGGCGTTTTAAAAAGTCATACATTTTACTTTTTGAAACTGATACCGATAATTTTGAAACCGATACCGATAATATCCGATATTACATTTTAAAGCAGTTTTACATTTATATTTGTTTTACTAAATAAGCGTTTATCACTTGCAACTTTTAATGCTTCTTAATGACTCGCGCAAACCCTGTTGTTGGTAAATAACAACGATTAAAAAAAAAAAAAAGCCAGCTATTTAGACAACAATGACAGCTTGTGGACTCAATTTAAGTGCAAGATATAATAAATGTGAGGATTGTACTCACGTTTACGCTTTGCTTCTATATTACAGTGTTGCCAAAAATAAAATAAAACAAAACAATCGTTTTTACTCGGTTGGGATTTTCTGGTTGTTTTTCACCCCCCTTCTGCATTACTTATCAACCCCCTTCCCCCCTCTCCACCTTCCCCCCTTTAGGCCATCCATCTTCCTGTGGTCCACCTTCCCAGAAGAAGTCATTATCACCTGCCTCAGCATCCTTCCGTCACCTGGCTGGAAACAAATGTAAGGGCTCCTTTAACGCGAAGCGAAGGGAATCCAGATGAACCGGTGCGATATCGCAGATATTCGTCGTGGCGGTGTTTAGCTTAGTGGCATTGTGTCACTGATAACTTACTCCATCTTAATAGACAATTTCCCCGCGACTTTATCTGGAACCCCTGCCAACAAGTTAGTCCTTTTTCTGTTTGGCTCTTTGCCTCCGATGGAGCGACATGAGGGAGAGGGTACGACTGTTTACATTTTAAAACAAGATCTTAGACTTAATTTTTCAACAAACTCCCCTAATAAAGGGCTCATTATGGTGATTGTTTTCCTACATTTAAAACACTTCCTTGTGGTCTACATAACATGTCATGGTGGTGCTTTGGTCCAATTTAGTGTAGACTATGTTTTACAGAATGTTTTCAAGGCTATATGTAATATATGAAGATACCGTATAAATATGATATACTTTGATTCCGAAGAGAAAGCGATTGTTGATGTTTACGCTGTCCCGTATTTGCTCACATGTTACGTACATTGCGTAAGTTCTTTACGTAAGTGAGTTGAAAAATAAAGCTAACGTTGATCCACGCTGATGTCTGTGTCTCCTCTACTTAACAGCCATTAAAAGATTACAACCCTCCCAAATATATTCCACTATATACGTTTGCATATTAGAGATGTTCGATAATGGCTTTTTTGCCGCTATCCGATATTCCGATATTGTCCGACTCTTAATTACCGATTCCGATATCAACCCATCCATCCATCCATCCATCCATCCATCTTCTTCCGCTTATCCGAGGTCTGGTCGCGGGGGCAGCAGCCTAAGCAGGGAAGCCCAGACTTCCCTCTAACCAGTCACTTCGTCCAGCTCCTCCCGGGGGATCCCGAGGCGTTCCCAGGCCAGCCGGGAGACATAGTCTTCCCAACGTGTCCTGGGTCTTCCCCGTGGCCTCCTACCGGTCGGACATGCCCAAAACACCTCCCTTGGGAGGCGTTCGGGTGGCATCCTGACCAGATGCCCAAACCACCTCATCTGGCTCCTCTCAATGTGGAGGAACAGCGGCTTTACTTTGAGCTCCTCCCGGATGACAGAGCTTCTCACCCTATTTCTAAAGGAGAACCCCGCCACCCGGCGGAGGAAACTCATTTCGGCCGCTTGTACCCGTGATCTTGTCCTTTCGGTCATGACCCAAAGCTCATGACCATAGGTGAGGATAGGAACGTAGATCGACCGGTAAATCGAGAGCTTTGCCTTCCGGCTCAGCTCCTTCTTCACCACAACGGATCGATACAGCGTCCGCATTACTGAAGACGCCGCACAGATCCGCCTGTCGATCTCACGATCCACTCTTCCCTCACTCGTGAACAAGACTCCGAGGTACTTGAACTCCTCCACTTGGGGCAAGATCTCCTCCCCGACCCGGAGATGGCACTCCACCCTTTTCCGGGCGACAACCATGGACTTGGACTTGGAGGTGCTGATTCTCATCCCAGTCGCTTCACACTCGGCTGCGAACCGATCCAGTGAGAGCTGAAGATCTTGGCCAGATGAAGCCATCAGGACCACATCATCTGCAAAAAGCAGAGACCTAATCCTGCAGCCACCAAACCAGATCCTCTCAACACCCTGACTGCGCCTAGAAATTCTGTCCATAAAAGTTATGAACAGAATCGGTGACAAAGGGCAGCCTTGGCGGAGTCCTGCCCTCACTGGAAACGGGTCCGACTTACTGCCGGCAATGCGGACCAAGCTCTGACACTGATTATACAGGGAGCGAACTGCCACAATAAGACAGTCCGTTACCCCATACTCTCTGAGCACTCCCCACAGGACTTCCCGGGGTACACGGTCGAATGCCTTCTCCAAGTCCACAAAGCACATGTAGACTGGTTGGGCAAACTCCCATGCACCCTCAAGGACCCTGCCGAGAGTATAGAGCTGGTCCACAGTTCCACGACCAGGACGAAAACCACACTGTTCCTCCTGAATCCGAGGTTCGACTATCTGGCGTAGCCTCCTCTCCAGTACACCTGAATAGACCTTACCGGGAAGGCTGAGGATATCAACCGATACCGATATATACAGTCGTGGAATTAACACATTATTATGCCTAATTTTGTTGTGATGCCCCGATGGATGCATTAAACAATGTAACAAGGTTTTCCAAAATAAATCAACTCAAGTTATGGAAAAAAATGCCAACATGGCACTGCCATATTTATTATTGAAGTCACAAAGTGCATTTTTTTTTTTTTTAACATGCCTCAAAACAACAGCTTGGAATTTGGGACATGCTCTCCCTGAGAGAGCATGAGGAGGTTGAGGTGGGCGGGGTTGGGGTTGAGGTGTGTGTGTAGCAGGGGGTGTATATTGTAGCGTCCCGGAAGAGTTAGTGCTGCAAGGGGTTCGGGGTATTTGTTCTGTTGTGTTTATGTTGTGTTATGGTGCGGATGTTCTCCCGAAATGTGTTTGTCATTCTTGTTTGGTGTGGGTTCACAGTGTGGCGCATACTTGTAACGGTGTTAGTCGTTTATACGGCCACCCTCAGTGTGACCTGCATGGCTGTTGACCAAGTATGCGTGCATTCACTTGTGTGTGTGAAAAGCCGTAGGTATTATGTGACTGGGCCGGCACGCAAAGGCAGTGCCTTTAAGGCAGCGTTTCTCAAAGTGTGGGGCGCGCCTCACTGGTGGGGAATAGAGACATGACAGGTGGGGCGCGAGGAACGGGAGGAAATTTCACTTACATTTTTTTTTTTATTATTATATTCTTAGATTTTTTTTTTACTATGCTTTCATTTTCTATACACACTGTAAATCACTTTGTGAAATGGAAATTACCGGTACTTATTTTTACTGTAGGCTTTAAATTTCTCGGTAGGAGCGAAAGTTTGACAGACATAGCAACAGTAACTAATGGGGGCGGGGCTAAGCGGAACATACTTTCGCGCGGATGGGTAGCAGGCTAATGTGTGGACCACAATTACACAAAAATATACATTTGTGACTCGCACCTCAAAGGTCGTCGAGCCAGAGCCAGCGCCTGCAGAGAAACAAAAATCTGACGGGCACACACTGTGTCATTCACCGGGAAGCACTCGCGTCAAGGCAGCTCAGCCCCAAACTCAATGAGGCTTTAACAGATGTTGTGAGCGCGGTAAATTTGATCAAAACACGACCACTGAAAGTGTGACTGTTCTCTGCACTGCGTGAGGAAATGGGAGCTGATCATACAGCCGTGCTGTTTCACAGTGAAGCAAGGTGGCTCTCCCGGGTAAAAGTGCTGTCACTTGCCCTGTCTTGCCAAATGCATAGCTCCTCCTTTTTTTTTTGCAAAGATTGCAAAGTGGCACTTTTATTTTATTTATTATTGAACTTGATGCAAGTTATTTGATTTATTATTGAACTCGATGCAAGTTATAACACTTTTTTTTATTTATTATTGAACTTGATGCTAGTTATAACACTTTTGTTTTATTTATTATTGAACTTGATGCAAGTTATAACACTTTTTTTGATTTATTATTGAACTTGATGCAAGTTATTTGATTTATTATTGAACTTGATGCAAGTTATAACACTTTTATTTGATTTATTATTGAACTTGATGCAAGTTATAACACTTTTTTTGATTTATTATTGAACGTGATGCGAGTTATAACACTTTTTTGATTTATTATTGAACGTGATGCAAGTTAACACTTTTTTTGATTTATTATTGAACTTGATGCAAGTTATAACACTTTTGTTAGATTTATTATTGAACTTGATGCAAGTTATAACACTTTTTTTGATTTATTATTGAACTTGATGCAAGTTATAACACTTTTATTTGATTTATTATTGAACTTGATGCAAGTTATAACACTTTTTTTTATTTATTATTGAATGTGATGCAAGTTATAACACTTTTTTTGATTTATTATTGAACTTGATGCAAGTTATAACACTTTTTTTAATTTATTATTGAACGTGATGAAAGTTATAACACTTTTTTTTTATTTATTATCGAACTTGATGCAAGTTATAACACTTTTATTTGATTTATTATTGAACTTGATGCAAGTTATAACACTTTTTTTGATTTATTATTGAACGTGATGCAAGTTATAACACCTTTTTTGATTTATTATTGAACTTGATGCAAGTTATAACACTTTTTTTGATTTATTATTGAACGTGATGCAAGTTATAACACTTTTTTTGATTTATTATTGAACTTGATGCAAGTTATAACACCTTTTTTAAAATTTATTATTGAACGTGATGCAAGTTATAACACTTTTTGATTTATTATTGAACTTGATGCAAGTTATAACACTTTTTTTTTTTTTATTATTGAACGTGATGCAAGTTATAACACTTTTGTTTTACTTATTATTGAACTTGATGGAAGTTATTTTATTTATTATTGAACTTGATGCAAGTTATACCACAGCTGCACAGTTATTTTATTTATTATTGAACTTGATGTTATTTTATGTTATTGAGTTTGAATGTATACAACTTGATGTTCAATAAATTTGAAAATGTTAAAGCTTGGCATTAGCGCTCTGTTGGGGCGTTGGGGCAGGTGGGGCTTGAAAACTCCCCCTTGTCCAAAGTGGGGGATGACAAAAAAAGTTTGAGAACCACTGCTTTAAGGTTTATTGGCGCTCTGTACTTCTCCCTACGTCCGTGTACACAGAGGCGTTTTAAAAAGTCATAAATTTTGCTTTTTGAAACCGATACCGATAATTTTGAAACCGATACCGATAGTTTCCGATATTACATTTTAAAGCATTTATCGGCCGACAATATCAGCAGTCCGATATTATCGGACATCTCTAATATATATTCATTCATACATTAGATTACTTTAATTTATTTTCACTTAAAAAAAACACTAATTTTCAAGGTGTGGCGACTTTTATTTTATTTTGTAGTAGTCATACTTGCCAACCCTCCCGGATTTTCCGGGAGACTCCCGAAATTCAGCGCCTCTCCCGAAAACCTCCCGGGACAAATTTTCTGCCGAAAATCTCCCGAAATTCAGGCGGACCTGAGTGACGTGTCGACAGCCTGTTTTCACGTCCGCATTCCCACAATATAAACAGAGTGCCTGCCCAATGTTGTTATAACTGTAGAATGATCGAGGGCGAGTTCTTGGTTTCTTATGTGGGTTTATTGTTAGGCAGTTTCATTAACGTCCTCCCAGCGCGGCAACAACACACAACAGCAGCAGTCACGTTTTTGTCTACCGTAAAGCAGTTCGTCTGCCCTAAACAGCAATGTTGTGACACCCTTAAACAGGACAATACTGCCATCTACTGTACATGCATATGTGACAATAACATCTACGGCTTTTAGAGAGTGCAGTGCACAACTGCGCACACAACTAAGAGACGAAGCAGAATGCATCATCAGAGAGGGTGTTCAGCATGGTTAGAAAAATAGTGACAGAGAATAGAACAAGGATGGACAATTCAACCCTTAACTCAACAATGAGTAGATGAGTGTTATGTGTGTGTATATGTGTAAATAAATGAACACTGAAATTCAAGTATTTCTCTTATTTATCCATCCATCCATCCATCCATTTTCTACCGATTATTCCCTTTGGGGTCGCGGGGGGCGCTGGAGCCTATCTCAGCTACAATCGGGCGGAAGGCGGGGTACACCCCGGACAAGTCGCCACCTCATCGCAGGGCCAACACAGATAGACAGACGACATTCACACTCACATTCACACACTAGGGCCAATTTAGTCTCTTATATATATATATATATATATATATATACATATTATATATATATAAAAAATACTTGACTTGGTGAATTCTAGCTGTAAATATACTCCTCCCCTCTTAACCACGCCCCCCAACCACGCCCCCCCACCTCCCGAAATCGGAGGTCTCAAGGTTGGCAAGTATGGTAGTAGTGGTAGCGACTGCCTTGTTCATTTCGGGAATTCGGTCAACTTCCTTTGTTGTCACTTTCTCGAATTGTGCATGCAAGTGATGTCGGGGGCGTCATTAGGGGCCACATTTGGGGCCTGTGCGCGTGTGTGGAGTCTGAAAAATATCACGCTTTTTACCTCGAGGAAAAAAAAAAAGTATTTCGAAAAAAAACAAAAAACGATTTCGGCCATTTTGGCCTGCAGTGTAAAGGTAGTCTCTGTTTGTCCTCTTTTAATCCAAGTCATAGCCAGCGGTGTTGGTGCCTCGTGTTATTACCTTCTTTTCTGTCTGTCCCAAACTTCATTCAAGTTCTTGCTCTGTTCTCTTGTCGTTTTCAGTCAGTCCCCTCCTCATGCAAGAACGATTACGTAATGTTGCTCGGTTTATTTATTTTTATTTGACAGGGACAGTACAATTAAACATTGCTACCCATAGGTAACCCATGTCAAAGTACGTACGACTTTTAGTTTGTCTAAGTCTAAGTCTAAGTAGCCACAGGCTAATTTGCAACCCTTGTCCCTGGTCAGGCTTTTTAAAAAAAAAAATATTGAGAAAAGTGAAAAAACACATACAAATAGATTAAGACAAGTACAAAATCATAGTCGTTCACATCGACGTCCCATTGGGGTTGTGAGTTTTTCCTTGCCCTTATGTGGGCTCTGAACAGAGGATGTCCTTGTGGCTTCTGCAGCCCTTAGAGACACTTGTGATTTAGGGCTATATAAATAAACATTGATTGATTGATTGAAAATAAAAATACATTTGTGCACACTACACCCAGTTCTAGTGCTCACACTTCTGATTTTCCTTAGCCCACTTTTTCAGTTTTGTGTAGAAAAGTTTAATGTCCGACTGTGGCTTTAACTCCAGTGGCAAAGAATTCCACAGCTCCCAGCTTAACAGTCTGCACACATTCTCGATTATATCTTTGTATTTCTTTACACATCAAATCAGGGGCTAATCCATTAAGACACTTAAAAATAGCTTTTAAAAATTAAAAATGCGTAAAATTATCAAAACTCATAATGTTATATTTTTGGGTAATATGTCAGTGATGATGCTTCATTATTTTTTGTCAAATATATTTAGTGTTTGTTTATATAACGACAACAGAGGCTTCACTACACATTTTGTGGCCCGTCCGCAGACCATGGCAAAATAAGAAATGGGATACAATCATTGCATGCATGTAAATGTGTGCAGCTTGAACAGATAAACAAGGTCTAATACAATGGTTCTTAACCTTGTTGGAGGTACCGAACCCCACCAGTTTCATATACGCATTCACCGAACCCTTATTTAGTGAAAAATATCTTAATTCATTCTTAATTTATAAATATTAATCATGAAATTATTAATATTATATTAAATAAATACTAATAAAGATATGTTTTACGAACACAACGTTACAGGAATGTACACATGATCCCCTGTTTACATCTCATTGTGCAACATGTAAATGTTTTAGTGGGAACTAAATGCGATATCGGAAAGGGGTACAAATTATTTCCAAAGCAGGATCCCCACCCAGACATACAATACTAGTACACAGCTCATGAAAAACTATATTTTTTGTAATAATATAACATCCATCCATCCATCCATTTTCTACCGCTTGTCCCTTTTGGGGTCATTAACTTGGTATTTAGTCAGGTTTGGGACAGGTGTGCTGCAGGTGTGGCCACAGTGTGCACATCTAAGTAAAGAACCAAGTGATTGTCACACACTAGGTGTGGTGAAATTTGTCCTCTGTATTTCACCCATCACCCTTGTTCACTCCCTGGGAGGTGAGGGGAGCAGTGGGCAGCAGCGGTACCACGCCCAGGAATCATTTTTGGTGATTTAACTCCCCAATTCCAACCTTTGCTGAGTGCCAAGCAGGGAGGTAACGGGTCCCATTTTTATAGTCTTTGGTATGACTCGGCCAGGGTTTGAACTCACAACCTACCAATCTCAGGGCGGCCACTCTAACCACTAAGCCACTGAGTGGGTCCACGCATATGGAAAATTAGAGGGTACATTGTCTGGGGGTATCCGTAATATGCCGATAGGGAGAAGTTTTTATTTACACGATGAGTCGGGTGTGTCTTGACCTCCGCGGCGGAGGCTCCGCCGAACCCCTGCGGCCGACTCGCCGAACCCCTAGGGTTCGATCGAACCCAGGTTAAGAACCACTGGTCTAATAAGCCTGAAACAGTTTGGATGTATTTTTATGGTCTTAGTCATTTATATAATATGGCCATCAAATTTTAGCTTAAGGTCCTCCAAAATAAAGTTAAAGTTAAAGTACCACTGCTAGTCACACACACACACTAGGTGTGGTGAAGTTACTCTCTGCATTTGACCTATCCCCTTGTTCAACCCCCTGGGAAGTGAGGGGAGCAGTGAGCAGCAGCGGTGGCCACGCTCAGGAATCATTTTGGTGATTTAACCCCCAATTCCAACCCTTGATGCTGACTGCCAAGCAGGGAGGTAATGGGTCCCATTTTTATAGTCTTTGGTATGACTCGGCCTGGGTTTGAACTCACGACCTACCAATCTCAGGGCGGACACTCTAACCACAAGGCCGCCGAGCAGGTTTATAAATAAATAACACCCAAATATTTACATTTCTTTACCTGCTGTATATTATTTTGAGACTGTTTACATTGAGACTGTTTTGTTATAATTTTTGGTTAAACAGTGCCCCTTTTAAGCCCAGCACTAGCCGAGAGCAAAAATTAGAGAGACAAGTCCTGGAGAGCGAGAGGGAGTAAAAATAGTTGAAACATTCCAGTTTTTCATCTGATGGCTTATTCATGAGTGGCGGATAGTTTTCAATAATTTAAAAGCCACTTGCGCGGGTCGCTATTGTTGACTGTAGTTCAGAGATGAGCGACACCGTGTAAAGTGAGACATGTGTTCGACCGTGCTAGAAAAGGTTCGCTGTCACTGACTGGTGAAAAATAAATACACTAGATTGCCAAAAGTATTTGGCCACCCATCCAAATGATCAGAATCAGGTGTTCTAATCACTTGGTCCGGCCACAGGTGTATGAAATCAAGCACTTAGGCATGGAGACTGTTTCTACAAACATTTGTGAAAGAATGGGCCGCTCTCAGTGATTTCTAGCGTGGAACTGTCATAGGATGCCACCTGTGCAACAAATCCAGTCGTGAAATTTCCTCGCTCCTATATATTCCAAAGTCAACTGTCGGCTTTATTATAAGAAAATGGAAGAGTTTGGGAACAACAGCAACTAAGCCACAAAGTGGTAGGCCACGTAAACTGACAGCGAGGGGTCAGTGGATGCAACATGACTGTGCACCAGTGCACAAAGCAAGGTCCATAAAGACATGGATGACAGTCTGGTGTGGATGAACTTGACTGGCCTGCACAGAGTCCTAACCTGAACCCGATAGAACACCCATCCATTTTCTACCGCTTGGCCCTTTCGGGGTCGCGGGGGTGGGGGGGGTCGCTGGAGCCTATCTCAGCTGCATTCTGGCGAAAGGCGGGGTACACCCTGAACAAGTCGCCACCTCATCGCAGAGCCAACACAGATAAACAGACAACATTCACACTCACATTCACACACTAGTGTTGCCAATCAACCTATCCCCAGGTGCATGTTTTTGGAGGTGGGAGGAAGCCGGAGTACTCGGAGGGAACCCACGCAGTCACGGGGAGAACATGCAAACTCCATACAGAAAGATTGAACTCAGGACCTTCGTATTGTGGATAGAACACCTTTGGGATGAATTAGAACGGAGACTGAGAGCCAGGCCTTCTCGACCAACACCAATGCGCTTTTGGAAGAATGGTGGAAAATTCCTATAAACACACTCTGCAACCTTGTGGACAGCCTTCCCAGAAGAGTTGAAGCTGTACCGTATTACTCGGACTATAAGTCGCAGTTTTTTTCATAGTTTGGCCGGGGGTGCAACTTATACTCAGGAGCGACTTATGTATGAAATTATTAACACATTACCGTAAAATATCAAATAATATTATTTATCTCATTCACGTAAGAGACTAGACGTATAAGATTTCATGGGATTTAGCGATTAGGAGTGACAGATTGTTTGGTAAACGTATAGCATGTTCTATATGTTATAGTTATTTGAATGACTCTTACCATAATATGTTACGTTAACATACCAGGCACCTTCTCAGTTGGTTATTTATGCCTCATATAATGTACACTTATTCAGCCTGTTGTTCACTATTCTTTATTTATTTTAAATTGCCTTTCAAATGTCTATTCTTGGTGTTGGCTTTTATCAAATACATTTCCCCCCAAAATGCGACTTCTACTCCAGTGCGACTTATAAATGTTTTTTTTCCTTCTTTATTATGCATTTTTGGCCGGTGCGACTTATACTCCGGGGCGACTTATACTCCAAAAAATACGGTAATAGCTGCATCATATTGAACCCTATGGGTTAGGAATGGGATGGCACTTCAAGTTCATATGTGAGTCAAGGCAGGTGGCCAAACACTTTTGGCGATATAGTGTAGGTTACAGTAATTCCTTCTTTTATCACCTATTTCTGACTTCCAGCAAACCCGTCACCACGACAACAATACATTGTAAACAGCACAGTTCACGTGTTTGCATTGCCACACCTTAATGCAAACTGTCCTCACACTATGCTCTGTCACAAATGTCCCTACTTCTGTGTCAAACAGGCAGGGAGACAAGGACAGTCTCTTTTTTTCTATCATCCTTCGGCATCTACAGTGCATTTCTGCAGCCAGGAGATAAGACGATTTGACACGTGTCAAAATGCTACTCAATAGATATCGTTTTCCTGATGTGATCCCCATGACTTATCGGCAGCCTCTTAGTATTTCGCTTTTGGCTTTGTGACGCTTCGGCCAAATTCCTCTTATCCCTTACTGCCCCGTGAGACCTCCATCCAATAACTCCTCTAATAACAATCTAAAGCAGCCCAGTCAATGCCATTATCACCCGAAATGAAGACATCTATCTCTATGAGGCGAGACCGTCAAAATCGCCCTTGTCGCCCGAGGGCGCGGTACGTTTACAAGGCTGTTAGTAGACTCCGATTGCACCAGCACGAATTGAGCATCTGTCTCTAAAACAGAGACACCTTTTGATTTAGAATAGCAAAGTGATAATTGAATTCCCTAATAAGAATAGTACATAAGTCACAATTTTGGGCTGAAAATCTCAATTTCCCCTTGTGGCTTAATGAAGCATTTCTGATCTCTGATTCTGAATTTCAGCAATTTCTAAGGCAAAACAAGGCATTCTACTAAGTATTTTGGTTAGTTTTGGGTTTGCACAGTATGCACTTTTCAGAAAATGCTTTAAAAAGTTCAAGGAATATCTGATACATACAATATTTTTCTTGGGATAAAAGTAGTACCGTATTTTTCGGACTATAAGTTGCAGTTTTTTTCATAGTTTGGACTTATACTCAGGAGCGACTTATGTGTGAAATTATTAACACATTACCGTAAAATATCAAATAATATTATTTAGCTCATTCACGTAAGAGACTAGACGTATAATATTTAGTCGGATTTAGCGATTAGGAGTGACAGATTGTTTGGTAAACGTATAGCATGTTCTATATGTTATAGTTATTTGAATGACTCTTACCATAATATGTTACGTTAACATACCAGGAACATTCTCAGTTGGTTATTTATGCCTCATATATTGTACACTTATTCAGCCTGTTGTTCACTATTCTTTATTTATTTTAAATTGCCTTTCAAATGTCTATTCTTGGTGTTGGGTTTTATCAAATACATTTCCCCAAAAAATGCGACTTATATATGTTTTTTTCCTTCTTTATTATGCATTTTCGGCAGGTGCGACTTATACTCCGAAAAATATGGTATAAGTGTCCATATGTCGGTATAAGACCCCAATTCAGTAGTGTACACAATTTTGGAAATGAGAGCTGAAAGGTGCTGTCCACGCATGTGGCCACTAAGGCTTTTAGTTAAGCCAACGCAACCTGCTATCCTGTGCCAGAACGTAGCGACCTGTTCCTGTGCAGTAAGCCAAAATTCTTCCAGCTATATGCATACTCTCTCTCTATGTTTCTCCCCCTCCGTGTCGATTAATCCCGTGTCCCCCTTGTCGTCTTCCAGCAGCATTCCTCCGTTCCCGCCTCATCTCCCTTTGTTCCCCTCTGGTTCTCTGGCTGCTCCTTTTGGATCTCGACCTCCCGCCTGGACACGGACTTTGACGCCTCTCTATTGCCCTCGACTTCCTCCCTGCTCACGGACCTCCGAGCCAGCTTTGCCCCTCTTGGAGTTCCGCCTCTCTCTCAACACTAAAGTTAATTTCCACACATAGTCGCACACCACACATTATCTGGATTAGCCACACTCCATTCTATTGTATTTATATATAGTGTTAATGAATAAATATACAGCTAAACGACGTCCCTGCTGTCTTCACATGTACAAATAACAGTTTTGGGGTTATTTCTAATTAACCTGTGGGTTGTCCTGACAGTTTTCCTTTACTAATATTAGTAGCACAGACAATAAGATTCAGTAGGAGGTATAATATGGAAGCATTTTGGATTCCCTTACGTTGTGATGGAAAGCGGACGTTCAATTGGCAAAGGATGTGTTGGATGTCTTAAACAGATCGGATGTAACATTGGAGAGCATGCCTACGCATCTTTTTATGGCCGCATGTATAAATTTATGTTCCACGCATGGTGGTCCTCCATCTTGGCAGCGGCTCAAAAGGCTTGCGCAAACAGAAAGGTGAAAGCGTGGATGAGCTGTACATTCCAGACTTATAGACTATTGATGGAGTTCAGCCAAGGTCAGGTGTAGTGAGTCGGAGGAGGAGGAGGATGGGTGGACACATAGTCGTAACTCACACTGTACTTCACAGTCAACTTGGGTTGACCTCCCGTTGAATGCTTTAAGGCGGAGACGAAGGATCTACAAAGTGACCACTTCAAACACAATCATCTCCTCCAGTCTGACGATGGATTGTGCCTATCTTTCTGCAGATGGATGATATGCAGAAACAAAACTATACGTGCATTTCTTCTACAATACTCCTCAGCCTGGAAATTGGACATTGTGTCCTTCATTTCCCAGCTTCACTAAATGAACCACTTGGAGGGCAACCATGTGCATTTTCTCTACTTCAAAAAACAATGTACTAATAAACACAGACAGGAACATTGAATATGTATATCCTTATATAATGCATTTTGCAACCGAATCCCTACTCTGTGTCAAATATAAATGAAAATAAAATGAATTAAATTAGGATTGATAAAAAAAATCAGTTAGCACATACTTCCGATTTTCCCGGGAGACTCACGAATTTCAGTGCCACTCCCGAAAATCTCCCGGGGCAACCATTCTCCCGAATTTCTCCCGTTTTCCACCCGGACAACAGTATTGGGGATGTGCCTTAAAGGCACTGCCTTTAGCATCTTCTACAACCTGTCGTCACGTCCACAATTCCTCCATACAAACAGCGTGCCGGCCCAGTCACATAATATATGCGACTTTTACACACACATAAGGGAATGCAAGGGTGGCCGTGTAAACAACTTTAACACTGTTGCAAATATGTGCCACACTGTGAACCCACACCGAACAAGAATGACAAACACATTTCGGGAGAACATCCGCACCGTAACACAACATAAACACAACAGAACAAATACCCAGAAACCCTTGCAGCACTAACTCTTCCGGGACGCTACAACATACACCGGAGGTCTCAAGGTTGGCAAGAATGCTAAAACGGCCTTCTTTCATCTTCGTAATATCGCTAAAATTTTATCCATTTTGTCCGCCAGCGACGCTGAGATCATTATTCATGCGTTCATTACATCTCGTCTCGATTACTGTAACGTATTATTTTCGGGTCTCGCTATGTCTAGCATTAAAAGATTACAGTTGGTACAAAATGCGGCTGCTAGACTTTTGACAAGAACAAGAAAGTTTGATCATATTACGCTTATACTGTATATACCTTTATATACATATATCTATATATATAACTATACTGGCTCACCTGCACTGGCTTCCTGTGCACTTAAGATGTGACTTTAAGGTTTTACTACTTACGTATAAAATACTACACGGTCTAGCTCCAGCCTATCTTGCTGATTGTATTGTACCATATGTCCCGGCAAGAAATCTGCGTTCAAAGAACTCTGGCTTATTAGTGATTCCCAGGACCCCAAAAAAGTCTGCGGGCTATAGAGCGTTTTCTATTCAGGTTCCAGTACTCTGGAATGCCCTTCTGGTAACAGTTAGAGATGCTACCTCAGTAGAAGTATTCAAGTCCCATCTTAAAACTCATTTGTATACTCTAGCCTTTAAATAGACCCCCTTTTAGACCAGTTGATCTGCCGTTTCTTTTCTGCTCTGCCCCCTCTCTCCTGCGTGGAGAGGTTATTAGGTGACCACAGATACTGCGCCAGTTGTTCAAAGTCGGGACCGGGGTGGACCACTCATCTGTGCATCAGCTGATGACGTCTCTGCGCTGCTGACTTGTTTCCACTCAAGATTATCTCCTCCTGGCCCCACTATGAACTGGACTCTCAGACTATTAACTAGAGCCACTTGACATCCATTGCACCGGTCGGTCCCCTCCAAGGTTTGTCATTATCTCCCATTGGGTTGAGTCTTTTCTTGCCCTGATGTGGGATCTGAGCCGAGGATGTTGTTGTGACTTGTGCAGCCATTTGAGACACTCGTGATTTAGGGCTACATAAATAAACTTTGATTGATTGATTGATTGATACTACACGAGCCAGCAGGGATTACGGTACAGTGAATGGGATAACTTGGTTTGTTGCTATGCAAAATTCATGACCATGTACCATGAATTGATTAACGTGGACTCCGACTTAAACAAGTTGAAAAACTTATTGGGGTGCTACCATTTAGTGGTCAATTGTACGGAATATGTACTGTACTGTGCAATCTACTAATAAAAGTTTCAATCAATCAATATAACATCAACCTGCCAAGGACTGCAGATGAAAATTAGCCTTTGGCTACAATCTGGCACATTTACATTTTATATGTTCATTTTAATGCATTAATTGTTGCATGTAAAAAAAAAGAAATAAAAATATTATACCAAACGGTGACTTCCTATTAGGAGTTTTATTTTTCATCTATGAACAAGCTTATTGGTGTGTTTAGCGTTCAGAGAAAATGCGGTCGTTTACAAATTATTTAATGTTTGTCTGAGGCCCGGTAGAAACTGCGTCACGGACCGGTGCCGGTCCCTGGACCAGTGGTTGGGGTTTGATTGATCGATTGATTGAAACTTTTATTTGTAGATTGCACAGTACAAGTGACCACTAAATGGTAACACCCGAATAAATTTTTCAACTTGTTTAAGTCGGGGTCCACGTTAATCAATTCATGGGGACCACTGTGTTACTGCATACGTCAGCAGGCACATTAGGAGCCTTTGTTGGCTTACTTACTACTAAAAGTGAAGTTTTCTAGTATGTTTCTTACAGTGACGTTGATGGCTGGTGAGGCACTGACGTAATCAGAATCAGATTTACCAATATATGCGCTCAGCGCAGATTATTTGCCATTTGATTGGCAGCAGTTTACAGGTTATGTTTTATTTCTGCATTCTTTACACTTTACAAAAACTGTCGCCCACAAATTGCACATTTCATTAAAAAACAAAACAAAACATTTTTTTGATCGCTGTCTTACCTTTACTTATAAATGAAGTCCATGCGCCGGTCCTTCTGGATAAAAAATATCCGTCACTTTCTGGTTAAAGTCCTCCTTATCTTCCTTCAGTTGTAAAAGTCTTGTAAGAGTAGGCAAGGAAAGCATGAAAAGGAGGTTTCTTGCAGAACGTCCACAAAGCCACTCCGTTTGGAAAGAGCGAGTAACTTTCCATCCTGTTGATTGAAAAAAATTGGTCTTCCTTTAGTAATTATCTCCTGCTTCGCTTGAAAGTCCACTTTTGAAAAAACTGTTTAAGGTCATGTCTACACTAAGCCGGATAACCCCTTAAACGACTAATTATTTAGCCTCAGCCCCGTTTCAGCCACACTAAACCAGCGTTTAAGGTCCCCCTTATCGGACAATTTTTTACACGGATAAGGCCCCGTCTCAGGTTATCCAGGCAATATCCCAACTAGGGCTGGGCGATATGGCCTTTTATTAATATCTCAATATTTTTAGGCCATTTCACGATACACGATATATATCTTGATATTTTGCCTTAGCCTTGAATGAACTTTTGATGCATATAATCACAGCAGTGTGATGATTCTATGTGTCTACATTAAAACATTCTTCTTCATACTGCATTCATATATGCTACTTTTAAACTTTCATGTAGAGAAGGAAATCACAACTAAGTCAATTGACCAAAAGTGTATTTATTAAACAGTTATTAAGCAGTGGCACACATATTCGTGTCATTTTCAAAACAGAAAGTGCAAGATTGTCAGAGACATTTTAAAACAAGCTATTAGTGCACTTTTGTGCATGATGTCACTAAGATGACTTATCAAAACAACACTAAATTAAAGTGCACTTTTTGTACAGAACGCCACTACAATAGTTAAAACAAATAAAGTGCACTTTTGTGCATGATATCACACAAGATATTTCAATAACTGTCAAATAAAAATGAGCTGCATAATAGGAAATCAAATAGTGTATGTCCTTCGCTATGTGGTCGGTTCCTGCGGACGTTATCTCCTTCTGTTGTTGACTAGTTTTTTCATACGGTGTTGATGTGGAAATAGTTGCTTCGGCATTTTGTTGGTGTGGCACCGAACGGAGATGTTGACATGCGGAGTTTCAAGCTCTCTTCATTCTCTAGTGGGTGACTTTTCAAATGATACTACATTAGCAATGCTGCTACTTTTTGTAGCAACGCTTTTGCCGCATAAATGTTCAACATATTCCCACTTGAAGCCAAACCACCGCCAGACGATGGTGAATAATTAATGTTTTTTGTGACCAACAAGTATGTGCTCCAATAAACTCTATCACAAAAAAATAAGAGTTGTAGAAATGATTGGAAACTCAAGACAGTCATGACATTATGTTCTTTACAAGTGTATGTCAACTTTTGACCACGACTGTATATCATATATGGACAATTTGCTGACGTCGATGAGAGGAGGTATATGAAGGAAGGCAAGGTTGTTTTATAAATATCCCTGCCATGCCTTCATGACTTGATTTCAAACTTTCAAGAGTTATGCAGATCTCAAATATAAAACAGCAGGTACCAATAGAGAAGCAAAGTTGGTTTTGCATGATAGGTACTGGGGTTGTACGGTATACCGCGATACTAATGAATCATTTTCGGTACAACACCGCCTCTGAAACATATCGGCCCCGCACCCCCCCGCGCCCGTGTCGTAACGTCGTGTCATTGTTGGTTTTACGAGCATAGGAGCATGTTCGGCAGCGCACAATCACAGAGTACTTACAAGCAGACACTTTGTGTAGACAGAAAAGGGAGAACGGACGCATTTTGGCTTAAAAACTAACGATAAAGGTGAAGTTATAACACTGAAACACCCTCAGGAAAAGGTGCTTTAAGACATGGCTAGCTAGCTAGCAGCTAACATGCATGCACCGTCGACAGTGTTTTAGCTACTTCTAAATCACTAATCCTGGTCTCCATGGCAACAAATAAAGTAAGTTTCTTACAAGTATCATCCCCGCAGGACGAGGAATAGCTAAACATGCTTCACTACCCACCGGCGTCAAAATGTAAACAAACGCCATTAGTGGATCTACACCTAACATCCACTGTAATGATACCAAGTACAGTAGCGTATCTAGTCGATACTACTATGATTTTCAATATTTTTTGGCATCACAACATCTTTCGTTTAAAAAAAAAAAAGTGTATTATGTTTATAAAGTCAGGAAATATGACCCTGGACACATGAGGACTTTGAATATGACCAATGTATGATCCTGTAACGACTTGGTATCGGATTGATACGCACATTTGTGGTATCATCCAAAACTAATGTAAAGTATCAAACAACAGTAAGCAGATAGTAACAGTAAATGAACAAGTAGATTAATAATTCATGTTCTACCACTTGTCCTTAATAATGTTGACAAAATAATGGAATGATAAATGACACAATGTGTTACTGCATATGTCAGCAGACTAAATTAGGAGTCTTTGTTTGTTTACTTGCTAATAAAAGACAAGTTGTCTTGTATGTTCACTATTTTATTTAAGGACTAAATTGCAATAAGAAACATATGTTTAATGTACCCTCAGATTTTTTGTGAAAATAAAGCCAATAATGCAATTTTTTTTGTGGTCCCCTTTATTTAGAAAAGTACCAAAAAGTATCTAAATAATTTTGGTACTGGTACCAACATATTGGTATCAGGACAACACTAATAGGTCCTTTAAAAGAGGAATAGTGTGGGTTATTTTAAAATAGCTAATTAATCATTTGCTCAACTGTTGACACCTGTGTATTGTGAACACAACAATGCGAAGACAACTGCAAGGATCATTACTGTTTGGGGATATGTCGGCTGCACACTGTAAACAAAATGACATTTTCGTCATCATTATTTTTCAACAAAACCACAATTTTTTTGCAGGAACCCAGGTGAAAATGCGACACAGGTGCATGTTCGCAATTGCGTGCGTTAAAATGCAGCTGAGGGCGAGAGTAGCTGACAGTGGCTAACTCAGCTCTAATGAGACGTTAACAAAGATGTCTGCTAATTTGGGCTGGCAAGGTGGTGAGACTCCAGGGCAGGTTGGTTGATGGGAGTGAAGTGTGGGGAGTGGGAGGAGGGTTGGGGAAAGTGGCGCTAAATTGGAAAAGCACCAGCTGCTTTCCCAGATGATGGAGCCACAGAGGAGCGACATCTGTCCTTGTCACCTGACTGTCTTAACACTTCCTGCTCCACGTGCCCCCGCTCTACAACACATCCTCCTGAAATGTAAACCTGACATATGTGCAGGAGTTAAGCTGATAATACGAATAATTTAGTCATGGAAGGAACTGTAAACTTTATCTAGCTATTACAACTGTATTCTCATCATTATTACAACCATAATACCTTCTGGAGGAAAGTTCTGTGGTCAGATGAAACAAAAATGTAGCCACAATACACAGCAATATGTTTGGAGGAGAAAAGGTGAGGCCTTCAATCCCAGGAACACCATTCCTACCATCAAGCATGGTGGTGGTAGTATTATGCTCTGGGCCTGTTTTGCTGCCAATGGAACTGGTGCTTTACAGAGAGTAAATGGGACAATAGAAAAAGGAGGATTACCTCCAAATTCTTCAGGACAACCTAAAATCATTAGCCCGGAGGTTGGGTTTTGGGCGCAGTTGGGTGTTCCAACAGGACAATGACCCCAATCACACGTCAAAAGTGGTAAAGGAATGGCTAAACCAGGCTAGAATTAAGGTTTTAGAATGGCCTTCCCAAAGTCCTGACTTAAACGTGTGGACAATGCTGAAGAAACAAGTTCATGTCAGAAAACCAACACAATTTTGTCAAGAGGAGTGGTCAAAAATTCAAGCAGAAGCTTTTGGATGGCTACCAAAAGCGCCTTATTGCAGTGAAACTTGCCAAGGGACATGTAAGCAAATATTAACATTGCTGTATGTATACTTTTGACCCAGCAGATTTGCTCACATTTTCAGTAGACCCATAATAAATTCATAAAAGAACCAAACTTCATGAATGTTTTTTGTGACCAACAAGTATGTGCTCCAATCACTCTATCACAAAAAAACAAGAGTTGTAGAAATGATTGGAAACTCAAGACGACCATGACATTATGCTATTTACAAGTGTATGTAAACTTTTGACCACGACTGTTCATGTTGCGGTTAATAGTAATTTATATTTACTTGTCGTTATTTATACTTTCTGAATAAATAATGTGATATTGTTCATCAGTCAACTCATTGGTGTTAATTTTCAATATATCATGATACATATTTTTTTTAATCAAAATCAAATTACAGTATGTTATTTATGTAGTTTGATCATTTTCCTCAACTGATGTACTAACATCATGTGGTTTATTTTGTACATATGTAGAGTCATCTAAAAAGATACACAAAATTGCTATTTCGACATCGAGTGAACACATAGAACAGCCGTTTCTTTCATTCAAAAAATTCAGGTTTACACACACACACACACACACACACACACAAATTCAGGTTTACACACACACACACTCACACACACACACACACACACAGTGAAAAGAGTGCGGGTACTAGACTGGCCTGCTTGTAGTCCAGACCTGTCTCCCATTGAAAATGTGTAGCGCATTATGAAGCCTAAAATACCACAACGGAGAACCCCGGACTGTTGAACAACTTAAGCTGTACATCAAGCAAGAATGGGAAAGAATTCCACCTGAGAAGCTTAAAAAAATGTGTCTCCTCAGTTCCCAAACGTTTACTGAGTGATGTGAAAAGGAAAGGCCATGTAACACAGTGGTGGACATGCCCGTTCCCAACTACTTTGGTACGTGTTGCAGCCATGAAATTTTAATTATTATTTGCCAAAAAAAAAAAAAAGTTTATGAGTTTGAACATCAAATATCTTGTCTTTGTAGTGCATTCAATTGAATATGGGTTGAAAATGATTTGCAAATCATTGTATTCCGTTTATATTTACATCTAACACAATTTCCCAATTCATATGGAAACGGGGTTTGTATATATATATATATATATATATATATATATATATATATATATATATATATATATATATATATATATATATACATACACATATATACACATACACACAAAAGCGCGTTAAGGTGAGCAGATCAAGCGCTTCTTTTTTTCCCTACCGCCCAGTCGTAAACCTCCTCTGAGACCTTTTGCATGCTATTTGTACCAAACATTCTGCAAGGAAGGGAAAAACATTCAGCTTCAACGCATCAAACCTTATCAGCCTCTTCAATACGACAGTGTTTTGAAAGCCTACAGAGTCGATTGCGCTGCAAAAAAATAAATGAAATAAAGCTGCCCCAAAGAAAAGTCTGCACAAACTACATTTTAAAATAATAGATATCATCTTGAAATAACATTGCAAATTAATTGTGGTAAAGCTACGACATTTGTTGGTAATGTTTGCTTGACCGTGGTCATTGAGACACTTAAACAGGCGCTCGGTCGATGAATGCAAACACAGACTAACAAGAAGAGGCAGGATATAAATAGAGGACGGCTTTTTTCAGGCTTATGGCGAGCGAGCGGATGATTGAGAACACTTAGCCGACACTTAAGCGCTTTGTAGGCTTGTCATTTCCAAGGCAAATGTACAGACTGCATTTGGGCTGAGGGATAAAAGCCTCATGTATATGAAATATTTATCCGATTGTCTTAAAGTCGGAGAGCCGACGAGGCGCTAAGTCTTGGCTGGGTATGTTTGAAAAAGATCTCGCAAGGACTCGTCAATGTCACAGCTCAAAGACTGCTTCATTCTGGTTCTCATGAGGCCCGTATTGTGGAAAAACACAGTCGCACACAAGCGAGCCTCTTGGAACAGAGCCTTTTCCTAGTCTTTGCCCTCATTAGCTGCGGTATAATTAGATGAGATGCAGAAAGTGTCTACTTTGCCGCATTCTCAGGCAGGAAGGCGACACACTTTATTACCCTTGATTTGCATCTGATGTTAGCTGAAAACATGCGCTGATGTGTTTATTTTTAGCAGCTTTTAACCCGCACTCTTGTTGCCACAAGGGAGACGGGGTAGCTGAACCAGAGGTGGACAGCTGATATGACCTCTTCAGAGGTCACCAACTGTAAAATACAACTACAATGACTTTGTGGAAAGGGAGTGTGATCAGCGCGCTTGTAGGAGTAAAGGTCACCGCCTCTGTCCATGGTGCTGAAAACAGAGCGCCATCAGACGGGGGCGTGGCATGTGTTGACGGCGAGACACAACTGGCAGATGATTAGATTGCGCAGGTGGTACGTGTTAATCTAATCATCTGTTGTCTTTAACAGTGAGCGGATAAGGAGGAGGACTAGTGAGACTGAAAAGTCTGGACAAACATACGAGTGAAAACTGGAAAAAAAAACATTACACCTTTGTTCAACCCTGCACAGCTGGCTTCCAGAGTGTATATCCGGGAGTCTGTGAATACACAATTCACACAGACTTACCTTTCAAAGACACAATACTGTCACCTAGTGGTGGTTTTTGAAGTGTGTCAGCAAAATTGTGAAAAAAAACGTGATTAATAACTGCTCAGTGTTGGTAAGAGTGTCCGCCCCGAGATCGGTAGGTCGTGAGTTCAAACCCCGGCCGAGTCATACCAAAGATTATAAAAATGGGATCCGTTACCTCCCTGCTTGGCACTCAGCATCAAGGGTTGGAATTGGGGGTTAAATCACCAAAATGTATTCCTGGGCGCGGCTACCACTGCTGCTCACTGATCCCCTCACCTCCCAGGGAGTGAGGGTGATCGGTCAAATGCAGAGGATGATCTCACCACACCTAGTGTGTGTGTGTGTGTGTGTGTGTGACAATCATTGGTACTTTTACTTTAACTGGACTGACTGGTGCCAGCTCACTAGCTTAAATAGTAACATGAATAGAATAGAATGCACTGTTGGCATTAACGCACTTTTTGGCATTAACGCACTTTTTGTGTCTTTTTACGCATTGAAATCAGAAAGGACGCGCATTTCCTGAAGTCCGTAAATTTTTTTTTTTTTTTTGTACCCACCCAGCCTTCTCCGGGTCAAAACTCCTGTTTGCTTTCCGCCGGTGTTTTGTTTTGTTTATATTTGCCGGGTCAAATTTCCTTCCCTGTTTTTTGCTTTTTTTATTGGTCGTCTTCAAAGTAACAAACTTTCCGGTACAAATTTCACACTCGGCACAATACAGTCCGAAATGTAGCGTTCTCCTGGCAACCTCCAAACCCAGACTGGTCCATCAGATTGCCAGATGGAAAAGCGTGATTCATCACTCCAGAGAAGGCGTCTCCACTGCTCTAGAGTCCAGTGGCGACGTGCTTTACACCACTGCATCCGACGCTTTGCATTGGACTTGGTGATGCATGGCTTAGATGCAGCTGCACGGCCATGGAAATACATTCCATGAAGCTCTCTGCGTACTGTACGTGGGCTAATTGGAAGTTCACATGACGTTTAGAGCTCTGTAGCAGCTGACTGTGCAGAAAGTCTTTGCACTATGCGCTTCAGCATCCGCTGACCCCTCTCTGTCAGTTGGTGTCTGAGTTGCTGTTGTTCCCAAACTCTTCTATTTTCTTATAATAAAGCCGACAGTTGACTTTGGAATATTTAGGAGCGAGGAAATTTCACGACTGGATTTGTTGCACAGGTGGCATCCTATGACAGTTCCATGCTGGAAATCAATGAGACTGGCCCATTCTTTCACAAATGTTTGTAGAAACAGTCTCCATGCCTAAGTGCTTGATTTTATACACCGGGCCAAATGATTAGGACACCTGACTCTGATCATTTGGATAGGTGGCTAAATACTTTTGGCAATATAGTGTATTTGGGGCACCGGATTGAAATATAATCATGTTATTTTCACTTCTTTTTTTTAAATTTTATTTACATGTTTGAATCCTGAAAGAAAGCAAATTAACTCCCTCTTTAATTGTCAATGCCTGCGGCCGCTGACACACCGGAGTGGGCTCGAGACGCAATGAAGCAGCATGGAAAGCTGCGGTGAGAACATCTCCGACTCACCGAAAAAGGTGAGCCGAGGTCAACGGAGGGGGAGGAATCGTCGTTACTCATCCGTCCTCCTACGCTGTGAACATAAGCAGATGTACAATACAAAACATCAACAGGTTTGGATTAAAAGTTGAATCAAAGTTTGGGAAAAAAAGATGCCATTGTGTTTGTTTCAACGTACCCTAGTACACACATAGGCCTACTGTATTCAAACGCCTGATGGATATACTTACTGTATATACACTATATTGCCAAAAGTATTTGGCCACCCATCCAAATGATCAGAATCAGGTGTCCTAATCATTTGGCCCGGTGTATAAAATCAAGCACTTAGGCATGGAGACTGTTTCTACAAACATTTGTGAAAGAATGGGCCGCTCTCAGTGATTTCCAGCGTGGAATTGTCATAGGATGCCACCTGTGCAACAAATCCAGTCGTGAAATGTCCTCACTCCTAAATATTCCAAAGTCAACTGTGGGCTTTATTATAAGAAAAGTGAAGAGTTTGGGAACAACAGCAAGTCAGCCACCAAGTGGTAGGCCACGTAAACTGACAAAGAGGGGTCAGCGGATGCTGAAGCGTATAGTGCAAAGACTTTCTGCACAGTCAGTTGCTGCAGAGCTCCAAACTTCATGTGACTTTCCAATTAGCCCACGTACAGTGCGCAGAGAGCTTCATGGAATGGGTTTCCATGGCCGAGCAGCTGCATCTAAGCCATACATCACCAAGTCTAATGCAGTGGTGTAAAGCACGTCACCACTGGACTCTAGAGCAGTGGAGACGCGTTCTCTGGAGTGATGAATCACGCTTTTCGGTACAGAAGGGTACATTTCGGACTGCATTGTGCCGAGTGTGAAATTTGGTGGAGGAATTATGGTGTGGGGTTGTTTTTCAGGAGTTGGGCTTGGCGCCTTAGTTACAGTGAAAGGAACTTTGAATGCTCCAGGATACCAAAACATTTTGGACAATTCCATGCTCCCAACCTTGTGGGAACAGTTTGGAGCAGGCCCCTTCCTCTTCCAACATGACTGTGCACCAGTGCACAAAGCAAGGTCCATAAAGACATGGATGACAGAGTCTGGTGTGGATGAACTTGACTGGCCTGCACAGAGTCCTGACCTGAACCCGATAGAACACCTTTGGGATGAATTAGAACGGAGACTGGGAGCCAGGCCTTCTCCACCAACATCAGTGTGTGACCTCACCAATGCGCTTTTGGAAGAATGGTGGAAAATTCCTATAAACACACTCCGCAACCTTGTGGACAGCCTTCGCAGAAGAGTTGAAGCTGTAATAGCTGCAAAAGGTGGACTGACATCATATTGAACCCTATGGGTTAGGAATGGGATGGCACTTCAAGTTCATATGTGAGTCAAGGTAGGTGGCCAAATACTTTTGGCAACAGACGCACAAAATAAGCTCTTTACTGTTTTAACACAACGTATAAATACTTTGATATAACAATATACACAGAAAAACAAGTCAGATGGAAATAATGCTAGCTAACATTCACAACATTATTATTAGATTGCTTTGAGACAGCTGCTAAACAACGCAAGGACATTTTAAAAACAGATCATCAACAGTTAAAAAATACAAAGCTGAAAATGTTGACAATTTGTAGAAGAGTAGATAAACTGTCACTTACTCCTTTTAGTCCATTCTTTACTTCCCAGCTTCATCTTAAACCAATCTAAGACTCCCCAGGTGGCCATAAAGATGCCTGACTAAAAGCTTCCCCCCCCCCCAAGAGAGCCAGAATGCTCCACAGGCAAGTAGCTTTAAAGATAACTTTGTCAATTTATTCGAATAAGATGGCAACTTTTTTCTCCACAAAATAACTTTAATGCTCTAAGTAACTTGATTATTTATTGAATTGGATATTCCTACAATGTTCTTGTGATTTATTATTAGATTTTTTTTTTTTTTACTTTAACTTTTTTCTCATAAATGTAAGAGGTTTTAGCGTTAATTCATTTATTTCTGTTTATTTTACTAAAAAAATGGTTGTAGTATAATTACTTTTTTCCCATAATTAAATATTTCTCAAAACAATGCATTATAATGGATCATTACATATTTTTTCTCCTAATGTTGTACTTCTGTTTGAAAATCTTACATATCTATTTTCAAAAAAGACAAGACTGTTGTGACACAATATTTTTCAAATTTGTTTTATTATTCTCAAAAATTACAACTACAATCTCAAATAAGGGACAACATAACATAACATGAAACTATTTTTCCCCCCTCGTGATTTATTTAAAATTTTCTTAAATATTGCAATTTTATTCTCGTAAAATAGCAATATTTTTTGTCGATTATTGCATCTTCTTTCTTGAAATCGTACAACTTTACTCTCGTGAAGAAATCACAGCTATTTATCTCGTAATATCGAAACATTTTCAGAAAACAATATCGCAAAGATTACGATTTTTTTTGTCAGAAAAATATTTCGAACTAATCGTCAAAATATTGTATTGTATGGTTGTGTTACAATTGTACTTTGTCTTATATCTTAATATTTAATCCTCAAAATCATGAACTACATTCGCAAAATAAACCTTTTTTTTTCATATAAAATGACTAAATTAATTTTGCTTACTTTTTTATAACCTAAACAACTTGAATTATTGCAACTGAAACCTATATTTATTAATATTTTCTTGTGTGTTTTATTTGAACACAATATTGACTATATTCACATAACATCACAATTTTATTCACACATTATCATTAAAAAAAAAAAAAAAAAATTCTCAAGAAATATAACAACAATCTCAAATAAGGGATTAACATAACATTGACATTTTCTTACAAATTGCAAGTATTTTCTCGTAAAATAGAAATATTTTTTGTGGAATATTACTCCTTTCTTGTAATATTACGACTTTACTCTTGTGAATAAATCACAACTATTTATCTCGTAATATCGAAGCATTTGCCCCTTAATTTTTCAGAAAAGAATATCGCAAAGATTACAATATTTTTTTTCTCAGAATAATATTTTGAACTAATTGTCAAAATATTGTATTGTATGTTTATGTAACAATTGTCTTTTGTCTAATAGTTTAATATTTAATCCTCAAAATTATGAACTACATTTTCAAAATGAAGGTTTCGTTTTTTTCTTCATATAAAATGACTAAATTATTCTTGTAAAATTGCAACTTTTTTATAACCTAAACAACTTGTAATACTGCCACTGAAACCAATATTTATTACTATTTTCTTGTTGTTTGTTTTATTTGAACACAATATTGACTATATTCACATATCACAATTTTAATCACACATTATTTATTAATTAATTTCTATTATTTTCAAAAATTACAACTACAATTTCAAATAAGGGATAAACATAACATTTACATTTTCTTAAAAATTGCAACTATATTCTTATAAAATAGCAATATTTTCTGTGGAATATTACTCCTTCTTTCTTGTAATATTACGACTTTAGTCTCGTGAAGAAATCACAACTATTTATCTTGTAATATCGAAACATTCAGAGACTGTGGATGTCGTGTCCTCCGGAACAAAGAGGAAAATAACCATCCGGATTGTTCTAGGCGCAAAGTTGAAAAGCCAGCATCTGTGATGGTATGGGGGTTTATTAGTGCCCAAGGCATGGGTAACTTACACATCTGTGAAGGCACCATTAATGCTGAAAGGTACATACAGGTTTTGGTGCAACATATTTTTCCATCCAAGCAATTTTATCATTGACGCCCCTGCTTATTTCAGCAAGACAATGCCAAGCCACGTGTTACAACAATGTAGCTTCATTGTAAAAGAGTGCGGGTACTAGACTGGCCTGCCTGTAGTCCAGACCTGTCTCCCATTGAAAATGTGTGGCGCAATATGAAGCCTAAAATACCACAACGGAGACCCCCGGACTGTTGAACAACTTAAGCTGTACATCAAGCAAGAATGGGAACAAATTCCACCTGAAAAGCTTCAAAAATTGGTCTCAGTTCCCAAAAGTTTACTGAGTGTTGTTAAAAGGAAAGGCCATGTAACACAGTGGTAAAAATGCCCCTGTGCCAACTTTTTTGCAATGTGTTGCTGTCATTAAATTCTAAGTTAATGATTTGCAAAAAAAAAAAAAAAGTTTCTCAGTTCAAACATTAAATATCTTGTCTTTGCAGTCTATTCAATTGAATATAAGTTGACAAGGATTTGCAAATCATTGTATTCTGATTTTATTTACGAATTACACAACGTGCCAACTTCACTGGTTTTGTACTTACAGTTAAACAAGGTAAACCTTGTCAAATGATATGAAAGCATGTGTTAATCACAAAGATTATCAAGGCTTGGTACAGGCTGATTACAACGAGGATATCGTTGTGGCTTGTGCAGCCCTTTGAGACACTCGTGATTTAGGGCTTTATAAGTAAACTTTGATTGATTGAATGTTGGTGCCAGTCAAATGCATACTTAGCTGCCTGACAAAAGCCCTGCTCAAGATGGCGGCCTTGTTGATGTGCCTGACAAGCCATCTATGTATTCACATCTTTGAGTAAGCCAGGTCGAAGAGGGCAGACAAATACACGAGAAGAAAGAAAGCTCGCAGAAAAGGTGATTGTTTTTATGTAATTATTAAACTTAAAAAAAAAATTATATCAAGTTACCAATTTACTAAGTTATGTTTTGCCCATATTGCATGTGTTTTGGACATTATTGCGCATTAAACCCAGTTCAGTTGTGCCAGAACTATTCCGTTTGGGTCAGAACCCCTGGAAACAAAAGGAAGTAAACATAACACGGATATATCTTGGCTCTGCAATCATCCCACTCTCCACTTTTGTTTCTTTGTAAGGCACCCTGCTGGATGCCAGCTCACACTTAGTCAGACTGTTGGCTCATTTGTGGGCGCGCATGCAACTTGTCCGTTTGGGAAACGCACAGCAGCCAAAAGGCGACCGTGACAATAAATCGTCATCGTCGTCATGATTCGGACCGACAGAAAAAACTTTCATTGTGGGAAACCTGACGTCTGTTGTCACATCTGAGTAATGCTATTTCTTTTTAGCTATTTATTTAACAGTTAGAGATGCAATTAAGTCCCATCTTAAAACTTATTTGTGTACTGTAGCCTTTAAATAGACCCCCCTTTTAGACCAGTTGATCTGCCGTCTCTTTTCTGCTCTGCCCCCCTCTCCTGCGTGGAGAGGTTATTAGGTGACCACAGATTATGTGCTAGCTGTTCAAAGTCGGGACCAGGGTGGACCACTCATCTGTGCATCAGTTGGGGACGTCTCTAGGCTGCTGACTTGTCTCCACTCAAGATGATCTCCTGCTGGCCCCACTATGGACTGGAGGCGTGCCGGGACACGCCTCTGCTCGCTCTGGCAAAACTGCAGGCAACCCGCGCACCTGGGACTAATCTAGACAAAAAGCATAAAGACCAGCGGACCCGAAGATCCTGTGCCGGAACGTAGTTCACTCCTCATAGTAAGCATCCCATCTCTGGCTCCCTTCCAGCGTACTTGCTCTCTCTCTCTCTGCCTTTCCAGTTTGTGTCTTATGTCCTTTGAGTTTCCCACAATGCTTTCCCTGTCTCCCGTGATCGAGCTGTGTGCCTCGATTTCCTTTTGGATTCCAGACTGCCACCCTTGATCCTCGATCCCTGCTTGGACACGGACCTGTTGACGCCTCACTATACCCCCCCCCCCGACAACCTGCCTGTCTCACGGACGTTCGAGCCTGTCTAGCCCCTCCAGGACTTCCGCCTCTCGCTCAACACTCACGGTAACACTCAGCAAGTAATTCCCACACATAGTCTCACACACACACACACACACACACACACACACACACACACACACACATGCTTGGAATTTAGTCACACTCCATTCTCGAGTTTATTATATTATTGTTTGTTATATATATATATATATATATATATATATATATACATATATATATATATATATATATATATATATATATATATATATATATATATATATATATATATATATATATATATTTATTGTCATTATATATATATATATATATATATATATATATATATATATATATATATATATATATACATATATATAATAGAGAGGCTTAAAGATGGTTTGTAAAACATAATCTATTGGTTGTGTAAAACAATTCTAATGAATTCTTATTTGTAAAGATTCTTAATCGATTTAAAAAAATACAAAAATCGGGGAAAAAAACAAACTTGCGGAAACTCATATTGTTGATGTCGATGCTCATATTTGCTGTAGGGATAAGTCATGACAATTCATCAAACCTGTCTATTTTTTGGAGGAACGTAATATTGATTATGACTCGAGAATTGATTCTGGATTGAATCGTTACCCCCAAGAAACGAATGGAACTGCAAAGATGCACAGCCCTATAATTTGTGCAACGTTTTGACCAAAGTACCGTTGCATTTACGTAACCAGGACGAATCATATTTGGTACAATACCGCCACTAAAAAGTACCACCATGAAACCAAGTACAGTAGCGTATCTAGTCAATACTACTATGATTATCTCTATATTTTTTGGCATCACATCTTCTTTCGTTTTTTAAAATGTATATTATGTTTATAAACTCAGGAAATATGTCCCTGGACACATGAGGACTTTGAATATGACCAATGTATGATCCTGTAACTCTCTGGTATCGGATTGATACCCAAATTTGTGGTATCATCCAAAACTAATGTAAAGTATCAAACAAGAGAAAAACAAGTGAGTATTACATTTTAACAGAAGTGTAGATAGAACATGTTAAAACAGAAAGTAAGCAGATATTAACAGTAAATGAACAAGTAGATTAATAATTCATTTTCTACCACTTGTCCTTAATAATGTTGACAAAATAATAGAATGATAAATTACACAATATGTCACTGCATATGTCAGCAGACTAAATTAGGAGCCTTTGTTTGTTTACTTACTAATAAAAGACAAGTTGTCTTGTATGTTCACTATTTTATTTAAGGACAAACGATGCAGACTGGACACAGGCCGAGAGTTAGTGGGCGGCCGAGGGTGGAGTCGTCTTTCTTGGTTGCTTTATTGGGTCTGCTCCTGTCTCTGGTGTTGCTCCCCCCACCCCAGCAGACGATGGCGTGGAACACCGCAGAGGCCACCAGAGTGTATATGTATATGTATACTTTAGCTGTATGTTGAAATGGCTGGTTGCATTAGCTCTGCTCTTTTAATGTCTTTAATGTCCTTTGATGTTTGATGTTCCCCTCTTACGCACATGCTAATGTGTGCTATGGCTATGAGGTTGTTTTTTTAAATGTTATTTAATGTTATTATATTTTTCACTTGGCCTCAGTCTGGACCCCCTCTCCAGGGGCCCAGGTTTAGACTGAATGTTTTATTATTAAAAAAATGTTCTCATCCCCCCCTACCTCCCCAGCATTTACCTGTTTCTCACCTTTTGTGTAAGGGGCGCCAGAAGTTGGCAGACTCGTCAGCGATCCTGTTCTGTCTCCCTGTAATGTTTGTCTGCTCTTGAATGGGATCGTGCGGGAAATCTTAATTTCCCCTCGGGGATTATTAAAGTATTGTCATGTCTGTGTAATCATGTTTTGTTTTAGTCATGTTTTGTTTTGTTTAGTTATTGGACTTTTTAGTTTCTGGCTTTTCACTCCCTTGTCTTGTCTCCATGGTTACCCATTAGTTTCACCTGTTCCACGTTTGGACTCATTATGTACTCTTGTTTGTCACCATAGCAACCCATTAGTTTTCACCTGTCATGTCACGCACCTGTTTTGAGTCACGCACCTGTTGTTAATCATGTCTGTGTTATTTAAGCTTTTAATTTTCTGTTGTTCGTCCTGGTGTCATATCTTTTCTAACCCTGCTATCCTCTCGTTTCAAGCCCTGTTCATGGTCCCATGCCACAGTAAGTGTTTTTTTATTTCGTGTTCAGTTTCTGCCTTTGTGCAAGTTTTGTTTTCATTCGCCAAGTTTTTTTTTTACCTCCGCCATTGTGCGCGCTTTTCGTTTGTTCCTTTTTGATAGTAATAAATAAATCATGTACCCACCTTCAAGCCATGTCCGATCCAAATTCACTTGCATCTTGGGAAAACAAAAACTTCATAGTCCAAGTCATGACAAGTATTTCTGATTCTGATTCTGAAACTTACAATAAAAAAAATATATGTTTAATGTATCCTAAGATTTTTTGTTAAAATAAAGCCAATAATTACATTTTTTGTGGTCCCCTTTTTTTAGAAAAGTACCGAAAAGTATCAAAATAATTTTGGTACCGGTACAACACCAAACGTGAACATTTCTACTGACACGTATGACAGCACATGATATAAATGTTTTTTTACTAGTTTAAAAGTAACCATTGAAGATTTTTTTTGCTGCCTTGTCAGTACGTTTATATGACTAAATTAGTCTGATTTGTCTAATAAATCAGTTACTTCTATTTTCCCACCTACATGGGAAGTTCTAGTTTCCATGCTCTTATCTCAAAATCATTTTGGTATCGGGACAACACTACCAGGAAGTGATACATCCTCATATAAATGCATAGGGCAATCAAAGGTCATCCTTGCCGACATGAATAATTTGTTTCCGTCATTTCCATCCCACCGCCCTACTTTTCTGTGTTGCCGCCACGGCGTGACGCTGATGTTGACTCACGCGGCCCTTTTCACGTCTCCCGCAGCCAAAACGTCGGAGCTTAGTCAAGTCGAAAGTTGAGCAAACAAAGCAGGTCGTCATCTCGCCTGCGTTGCATCAGACGCCAACAGCAAGTCAGGCGTGTGGAGAGTAAGCCTTCTCCAACACCACGCAGGGGGCGTGGCTTCAAAATCGGATGGCGTTTGACGCCTCAGATGTTTGCTGTCCCTGTCGCCATGCCCGTCTGGGAATTGCTTCCCAAAGGCTCTGGGAAGTTAGCAAGGCAAGGTCTTCAAGGTCATCTGGTCACCGACGCTAAGTCCAAACCATATATCCGGGAATTCAAAATGCGACGCCGTGCTGTTGCGGGGAATACTTTTGGTCAGACTTGAATAACACGTTTTGGTATTTGGGTTTGTGACTCAGAAACTGCAAAGGTCAGTAAACAAAATCCAAATACAAATTCATCATCATCCACCGGACTTCATGTGGCGGGTTTAATTAAATAAAGAAAAACAAAAAATTTGATGTAAGTGTCATGATAACGAGCTTCTTTACTCACGAGAGTGCATGGTATGCTGCTCGCTTCCATGCGTGGCTTCACTCATGCTGAGTTTTAAAACAACAGAAATATAGAAGCTTGTCGTATTTTGACGTCGTCGTCATGATTAACAAGCTTCTTTATTCAAGAAAGTGCATGATATGCTGCTCGCTACTATGCTTAGTTTAACTCATGTTGATTTTAGAATATGGGAGCTTGGAATAATTTGAGGTCTTTGTCTTGATAACAAGCTTCTTTGTTCAAGAGAGTGCATGGTATGCTGCTCGCTACAACTATGCATGGCTTTTCTCATGCTAAGAAGAATAAAAGCTTGTCGTATTTCAACGTCATTGTCATGGTAAAAAGCTTCGTCATCCAAGAGAGTGCATGGTATGCTGCTCGCTACTATGCTTAGTTTGAATCATGTTGATTTTAGAATATGGAAGCTTGGAATTATTTGACGACTTTGTCATGATAACAAACTTCTTCATCCAAGAGAGTGCATGGTATGCTGCTCGCTACTGTGCTGAGTTAAAAAAAAATAGAAGAATAGACGCTTGTCATATTTTAACATCATTGTCATGGTAAGAAGCTCCTTCATTCAAGAGAGTGCATGGTATGCTGCTCGCTACTATGCTTGGTTTAACTCATGTTGATTTTAGAAAGTAGAAGCTTGTCGTATTTCGAGGTCTTTGTCATGATAACAGGCTTCTTTATTCAAGAGAGTGCATGGTATGCTGCTCGCTACTGTGTGAGGCTCCAATCTTGCTGAGTTTTAAAAAACAGAAGAATAAAAGCTTGTCATATTTCAACGTCATTGTCATGGTAAGAAGCTTCGTCATCCAAGAGAGTGCATGGTATGCTGCTCGCTACTATGCTTGGTTCCACTCATGTTGATTTTAGAATGTAGAAACTTGTCGTATTTTGAGGTCTTTGTCATAAAAACAGGCTTCTTTATTCAAGAGAGTGCATGGTATGCTGCTCGCTACTGTGTGAGGCTTCACTCTTGCTGAGTTTTAAAAAACAGAAGAATAGAAGCTTGTCATATTTCAAAGTCATTGTCATGACAAGAAGCTTCTTCATCCAAGAGAGTGCATGGCATGCTGCTCGCTACATTGCTTGGTTTAACTCATGATTTTAAAATATAGAAAAACTTGTCGTATTTTGAGGTCTTTGTCATAACAACAGGCTTCTTTATTCAAGAGAGTGCATGATATGCTGCTTGCTACTGAGTGAGGCTTTACTCTTGCTGAGTTTTAAACAACAGAAGAATCGAAGCTTGTCATATTTCAACATCATTGTCGAGGTAAGAAGCTTCTTCATTCAAGAGAGTGCATGGTATGCTGCTCGCTACTATGCTTGGTTTAACTCATGTTGATTTTAGGATATAGAAGCTTGTCGTATTTTGAGGTCTTTGTCATAATAACAGGCTTCTTTATTCAAGATAGTGCATGGTATGCTGTTCGCTACAACGATGCATGGCTTCACTCATGCCGAGTTTTAAAAAACAAAAGAATAGAAACTTGTCGTATGTCAAAAGTCATTGTCATGGTAAGAAGCTTTTTCATCCAAGAGAGTGCATGGCATGCTGCTCGCTACAATGCTTGGTTTAACTCATGATTTTAAAATATATAAGCTTGTCGTATTTTGAGGTCTTTGTCATAACAACAGGCTTCTTTATTCAAGAGAGTGCATGGTATGCTGCTCGCTACTGTGTGAGGCTTTACTCTTGCTGAGTTTTAAAAAACAGAAGAATTGAAGCTTGTCATATTTCAAAGTCATTGTCATGGCAAGAAGCTTCTTCATTCAAGACAGTGCATGGTATGCTGCTCGCTACTATGATTGGGTTAACTCATGTTGATTTTAGAATATAGAAGCTTCTCGTATTTTGAGGTCTTTGTCGTAATAACAGGCTTCTTTATTCAAGATAGTGCATAATATGCTGCTCGCTACAACGATGCATGGCTTCACTCATGCCGAGTTTTAAAAAACAGAAGAATAGAAACTTGTCGTATGTCAAAAGTCATTGTCATGGCAAGAATCTTTTTCATCCAAGAGAGTGCATGATATGCTGCTCGCTACTATGATTGGGTTAACTCATGTTGATTTTAGAATATAGAAGCTTGTAGTATTTTGACGTCTTTATCATAACAAGCTTCTTCATCCAAGAGAGTGCATGGTATGCTTTTCGCCACTATGCCTGGTTTACATCATGTTGATTTTAGAATATGGAAGCTTGTAATAATTTGACGTCTTTGTCTTGATAACAAGCTTCTTTATTCAAGAGAGTGCATGGTATGCTGCTCGCTACAACTATGCATGGCTTTTCTCATGCTAAGAAGAATAAAAGCTTGTCGTTTTTTCAACGTCATTGTCATGGTAAGAAGCTTCGTCATCCAAGAGAGTGCATGGTATGCTGCTCGCTACTATGCTTAATTTAACTCATGTTGATTTTAGAATATGGAAACTTGGAATAATTTGATGTATTTGTCATAACAAGCTTCTTCATCCAAGAGAATGCATGGTATGCTGCTCGCTACTGTGTGAGGCTTCACTCATGCTGAGTTCAAACAAAAAATAGAAGAATAGACGCTTGTCATATTTCAACATCATTGTCATGGTAAGAAGCTTCTTCATCCAAGAGAGTGCATGGTATGTTGCTCGCTACCATGCTGGGTTCCACTCATGTTGATTTTAGAATATAGAAGCTTGTCGTATTTTGAGGTCTTTGTCATAATAACAGGCTTCTTTATTCAAGAGAGTGCATGGTATGCTGCTCGCTACAACGATGCATGGCTTCACTCATGCCGAGTTTTAAAAAACAGAAGAATAGAAACTTGTCGTATGTCAAAAGTCATTGTCATGGTAAGAAGCTTTTTCATCCAAAAGAGTGCATGGTATGCTGCTCGCTACTATGATTGGGTTAACTCATGTTGATTTTAGAATATAGAAGCTTGTCGTATTTTGAGGTCTATGTCATAATAACAGACTTCTTTATTCAAGAGAGTGCATGGTATGCTGCTCGCTACTAAGCTTGGTTCCACTCATGTTGATTTTAGAATATAGAAGCTTGTCGTATTTTGAGGTCTTTGTCATAATACCAGGCTTCGTCATTCAAGATAGTGCATGGTATGCTGCTCGCTACAAAGATGCATGGCTTCACTCATGCTGAGTTTTAAAAAACAGAAGAATAGAAACTTGTCGTGTGTCAAAAGTCATTGTCATGGTAAGAAGCTTTTTCATCCAAGAGAGTGCATGGTATGCTGCTCGCTACTGTGTGATGCTTCACTCATGCTGAGTTTTAAGAAACAGAAGATTAGAAATTTGTAGTATTTTGACGTTCTTGTCATGATAACACGTTTATTTTTTCACGAGAGTGCATGGTATGCTGCTCGCTTCCATGCGTGGCTTCACTCATGCTAAGTTTTGAAATACAGAAGTGTAGAAGCTTGTCGTATTTTGACCTCGTTGTCATGATTAATAAGCTTCTTTATTCAAGAGAGTGCATGGTATGCTGCTCACTACTATGCTTAGTTTAACTCATGCTGATTTTAGAATATTGAAGCTTGAAATAATTTGACGTCTTTGTCTTGATAACACTCCTCTCTGAGCTGCCACCTTAATGTGGTAGAGGAGTTTGCGTGTCCCAATGATCCTAGGAGCTATGTTGTCCGGGGGCTTTATGCCCCCTGGTAGGGTCTCCCAAGACAAACTGGTCCTAGGTGAGGGATCAGACAAAGAGCAGCTCGAAGACCTCCATGAATAATAAAAAACAAGGACCCAGATTTCCCTCGCCCGGACGCGGGTCACCGGGGCCCCCCTCTGGAGCCAGGCCCGGAGGTGGGGCACGATGGCGAGCGCCTGGTGGCCGGGCCTGTCCCCATGGGGCCCGGCCGGGCACAGCCCGAAGAGGCAACGTGGGTGCCCCCTCCAATGGGCTCACCACCCATAGCAGGGGTCATAGAGGTCGGGTGCGATGTGAGCTGGGCGGCAGCCGAAGGCAGGGCACTTGGCGGTCCGATCCTCGGCTACAGAAGCTAGCTCTTGGGACGTGGAACGCCACCTCGCTGGGGGGGAAGGAGCCTGAGCTAGTGCGCGAAGTGGAGAAGTTCCGGCTAGATATAGTCGGACTCACTTCGACGCACAGCAAGGGCTCTGGAACCAGTTCTCTCAAGAGGGGCTGGACTCTCTTCCACTCTGGCGTTGCCGGCAGTGAGAGGCGACGGGCTGGGGTGGCAATTCTTGTTCCCCCCGGCTCAGAGCCTGCACGTTGGAGTTCAACCCGGTGGACGAGAGGGTAGCTTCCCTCCGCCTTCGGGTGGGGGAACGGGTCCTGACTGTGGTTTGCGCTTACGCGCCAAACCGCAGTTCAGAGTACCCACCCTTTTTGGATTCACTCGAGGGAGTACTTGAGAGTGCTCCCCCGGGTGATTCCCTCGTGCTACTGGGGGACTTCAATGCTCATAATGGCAACGACAGTGAAACCTGGAGAGGCGTGATTGGGAAGAATGGCTGCCCGGATCTGAACCCGAGCGGTGTTTTGTTATTGGACTTTTGTGCCCGACACAGATTGTCCATAACGAACACCATGTTCAAACATAAGGGTGTCCATATGTGCACTTGGCACCAGGACACCCTAGGCCGCGGTTCTATGATCGACTTTGTAGTTGTGTCATCGGATTTGCGGCCTCATGTTTTGGACACTCGGGTGAAGAGAGGGACGGAGCTTTCTACCGATCACCACCTGGTGGTGAGTTGGCTGCGATGGTGGGGGAGGATGCCGGACAGACCTGGCAGGCCCAAACGCATTGTCAGGGTTTGCTGGGAACGTCTGGCAGAGTCTCCTGTCAGAGAGAGTTTCAATTTCCACCTCCGGAACGACTTTGAACATGTCACGAGGGAGGTGCTGGACATTGAGTCCGAATGGACCATGTTCCGCGCCTCTATTGTCGAGGCGGCTGATTGGAGCTGTGGCCGCAAGGTAGTTGGTGCTTGTCGTGGCGGTAATCCTAGAACCCGTTGGTGGACACCGGCGGTGAGGGATGCCGTCAAGCTGAAGAAGGAGTCCTATCGGGTTCTTTTGGCTCATAGGACTCCTGAGGCAGCGGACAGGTACCGACAGGCCAAGCGGTCTGCGACTTCAGCGGTCGCAGAGGCAAAAACTCGGACATGGGAGGAGTTCGGGGAAGCCATGGAAAACGACTTCCGGACGGCTTCGAAGCAATTCTGGACCACCATCTGCCGCCTCAGGAAGGGGAAGCAGTGCAGTGTCAACACCGTGTATGGTGGGGATGGTGCTCTGCTGACCTCGACTGCGGATGTTGTGGATCGGTGGAGAGAATACTTCGAAGACCTCCTCAATCCTACCAGCACGTCTTCCTATGAGGAAGCAGGGCCTGTGGAATCTGAGGTGGGCTCTCCTATTTCTGGGGCTGAGGTTGCCGAGGTAGTTAAAAAGCTTCTCGGTGGCAAGGCCCCGCGGGTGGATGAGATCCGCCCGGAGTTCCTTAAGGCTCTGGATGTTGTGGGGCTGTCTTGGTTGACAAGACTCTGCAACATCGCGTGGACATCGGGGGCGGTACCTCTGGATTGGCAGACCGGGGTGGTGGTTCCTCTCTTTAAGAAGGGAAACCGGAGGGTGTGTTCCAACTATCGTGGGATCACACTCCTCAGCCTTCCCGGTGAAGTCTATTCAGGTGTACTGGAGAGGAGGCTACGCCGGATAGTCGAACCTCGGATTCAGGAGGAACAGTGTGGTTTTCGTCCTGGTCGTGGAACTGTGGACCAGCTCTATACTCTCGGCAGGGTCCTTGAGGGTGCATGGGAGTTTGCCCAACCAGTCTACATGTGCTTTGTGGACTTGGAGAAGGCATTCGACCGTGTACCCCGGGAAGTCCTGTGGGGAGTGCTCAGAGAGTATGGGGTAACGGACTGTCTTATTGTGGCAGTTCGCTCCCTGTATAATTAGTGTCAGAGCTTGGTCCGCATTGCCGGCAGTAAGTCGGACACGTTTCCAGTGAGGGTTGGACTCCGCCAAGGATGCCCTTTGTCACCGATTCTGTTCATAACCTTTATGGACAGAATTTCTAGGCGCAGTCAGGGCGTTGAGGGTATCTGGTTTGGTGGCTGCAGGATTAGGTCTCTGCTATTTGCAGATGATGTGGTCCTGATGGCTTCCTCCGGCCAAGATCTTCAGCTCTCACTGGATCGGTTCGCAGCCGAGTGTGAAGCGACTGGGATAGGAATCAGCACCTCCAAGTCCGAGTCCATGGTTCTCGCCCGGAAAAGGGTGGAGTGCCATCTCCGGGTTGGGGAGGAGATCTTGCCCCAAGTGGAGGAGTTCAAGTACCTCGGAGTCTTGTTCACGAGTGGGGGAAGAGTGGATCGTGAGATCGACAGGCGGATCGGTGCGGTGTCTTCAGTAATGCGGACACTGTATCGATCCGTTGTAGTGAAGAAGGAGCTGAGCCGGAAGGCAAAGCTCTCGATTTACCGGTCGATCTACGTTCCCATCCTCACCTATGGTCATGAGCTTTGGGTCATGACCGAAAGGACAAGATCACGGGTACAAGCGGCCGAAATGAGTTTCCTCCGCCGAGTGGCGGGGCTCTCTCTTAGAGATAGGGTGAGAAGCTCTGTCATTCGGGGGGAGCTCAAAGTAAAGCCGCTGCTCCTCCACACCGAGAGGAGCCAGATGAAGTGGTTCGGGCATCTGGTCAGGATGCCACCCGAACGCCTCCCTAGGAAGGTGTTTCGGGCACGTCCGACCGGTAGGAGGCCACGGGGAAGACCCAGGACACGCTGGGAAGACTATCTCTCCCGGCTGGCCTGGGAACGCCTCGGGATGCCCCGGGAGGAGCTGGACGAAGTGGCTGGGGAGAGGGAAGTCTGGGCTTCCCTGCTTAAGCTGCTGCCCCCGCGACCCAACCTCGGATAAGCGGAAGAAGATGGATGGATGGATGGTCTTGATAACAAGCTTCTTTATCCAAGAGAGTGCATGGTATGCTGCCCGCTACTACTTTGCATGGCTTTACTCTTGCTGAGTTTTAAAAAAACAGAAGAATAGAAGCTTGTCATATTTCAAAGTCATTGTCATGGTAAGAAGCTTCTTCATCCAAGAGAGTGCATGATATGCTTTTCGCCACTATGCCTGGTTTACATCATGTTGATTTTAGAATATAGAATGTTGTCGTATTTTGAAGTTTTTGTAATGATAACAAGCTTCTTTATTCAAGAGAGTGCATGGTATGCTGCTCGCTACTACACTTGGTTTCACTCATGGTAAGTATTAAAGAACAGAAGAGTAGAAACCTGTCATATTTCAACGTCATTGTCATTGGCAAGAAGCTGACATGCTGACATGCTGCTCGCTACTATAAATGGCCAATTTATGTTGACTTTTAGAAAGCAGAAGATTATGTTTATGTTTATTTATGACAATAAAGCTGATTCTGATTCTGATTCTGATTAATTTGTAGTCATATTTTGCAATGTTAAGGTTTATTTTTTCAAGATAGTGCATGACATGCTGCTCGCTACTATAAATGGCTTATTTCAAGTTGACCAAAATGATTCCCGGGCGCAGCCACCGCTGCTGCCCACTGCTCCCCTCACCTCCCAGGGGGTGATCAAGGGTGATGGGTCAAATGCAGAGAATAATTTCGCCACACCTAGTGTGTGTGTGACAATCATTGGTACTTTAACTTTAACTTTTAACTTTTAGAAAACAGAAAAACAGTATGTAGTCATATTTTGTAATGTTAAGGCTTCTTTTTTCAAGATAGTGCATGACATGCTGCTCGCTACTATAAAGGGCCAATTTATGTTGACTTTTAGAAAACAAGATTAATTTGTAGTCATATTTTCTAATGTTAAAGTTTCTTTTTTTAAGATAGTGCATGACATGCTGCTCGCTCCTATAAATGGCTAATTTATGTTGACTTTTAGAAAACAGAAAATTAGTATGTAATCATATTTTGTAATGCTAAGGCTTCTTTTTTCAAGATAATGCACACTACTATAAATGGCTAATTTATGTTGACTTTTAGAAAACAGAAGATACATACATAGTCATATTTTGTAATGTTAAGGCTTCTTTTTTCACGATAGTGCATGACATGCTGCTCACTACTATAAATGGCCAATTTATGTTGACTTTTAGAAAACAGAATAATAATATGTAGTCATATTTTGTAATGTTAAGGCTTCTTTTTTCACGATAGTGCATGACATGCTGCTCACTACTATAAATGGCCAATTTATGTTGACTTTTAGAAAACAGAATAATAATATGTAGTCATATTTTGTAATGTTAAGGCTTATTTTTTCATGATAGTGCATGACATGCTGCTCGCTACTATAAATAGCTCCTTTATTTTGACTTTTAGAAAACAGAAAAATAGTATGTAGTCATATTTTGTTATGTTAAGGCTTCTTTTTTTAAGATAGTGCATGATTTGCTGCTCGTTACTATAAATGTCTGATTTATTTTGACTTTTAGAAAACAGAAAAATAGTATTTAGGCATATTTTGTAATGTTAAGGCTTATTATTTCACGATAGTGCATGACATGCTGCTCGCTACTATAAATGGCTTATTTCATGTTGACTTTTAGAAAACAGAAGATACATACGTAGTCATATTTTGTAAAGTTAAGGCTTCTTTTTTTAAGATAGTGCATGAAATTCTGCTCGCTACTATAAAAGGCTTATTTCATGTTGACTCTTAGAAAACTGAAAAATAGTATGTAATCATATTTTGTAATGTTAAGGCTTATTTTTTCACGATAGTGCATGACATGCTGCTTACTTCTATAAATGGCTCATTTATTTTGACTTTTAGAAAACAGAAAAATAGTATGTAGTCATATTTTGTTATGTCAAGGCTTATTTTTTTAAGATAGTGCATGATATGCTGCTCGATACTATAAATGGCCAATTTATGTTGACTTTTAGAAAACAGAAGATTAATTTGTAGTCATATTTTGTAATGTTAAGGTTTATTTTTTCAAGGTAGTGCATGACATGCTACTCGCTACTATAAATGGCAATTTATGTTGACTTTTAGAAAACAGAAAAATAGTATGTAGTCATATTTTGTTATGTTAAGGCTTATTTTTTTAAGATAGTGCATGACATGCTGCTTGATACTATAAATGGCAATTTATGTTGACTTTTAGAAAACAGAAAAATAGTATGTAGTCATATTTTGTAATGCTAAGGCTTCTTTTTTCAAGATAATGCATGACATGCTGCACATTACTATAAATGGCTAATTTATGTTGACTTTTAGAAAACAGAAGATACATCCGTAGTCATATTTTGTAATGTTAAGGCTTCTTTTTTTAAGATAGTGCATGAAATGCTGCTCGCTACTATAAAAGACTTATTTCATGTTGACTCTTAGAAAACTGAAAACTATTATGTAATCATATTTTGTAATGTTAAGGCTTATTTTTTCACGATAGTGCATGACATGCTGCTCGCTACTATAAATGGCCAATTTATGTTGACTTTTAGAAAACAGAACAATACTATGTAGTCATATTTTGTAATGTTAAGGCTTCTCTTTTTAAGAGTGCATGACATGCTGCTCACTCCTATAAATGGCTAATTTATGTTGACTTTTAGAAAACAGAAAAATAGTATGTAGTCATATTTTGTAATGTTAAGGCTTATTTTTTCACGACAGTGCATGACATGCTGCTCGCTACTATAAATGGCCAATTTATGTTGACTTTTAGAAAACAAGATTAATATGTAGTCATAATTTGTAATGTTAAGGCTCCTTTTGTCAAGATAGTGCATGACATGCTGCTCGCTACAATAAATGGCTTATTTCATGTTGACTTTTAGAAAACAGAAAAATAGTATGTAGTCATATTTTGTAATGTTAAGGCTGTCATGATCTGTGGTCTAGATCATGTTATTTTGTGTTACTTTCTGTTTGTTTAAGACTCCATTAGTTTCTGTTTTTGTGCACCCTTGTTTGTTTTAGTTTCCATGACGACTTATTAGTTTCACCTGTCTAATGTGTTCGGGACACGCTCCTGCTCTAATCAGGAGATTATTATTTAAGCCTGTCGTTGCCAGTTAGTCGGCCTGGCGACATTGTTCTTTTCAAGCTCTGTTCATGCTGGTATTCATGTGATTGTTTCATGTTCTTTTCAGGCCATACTTCATGCTTATATTCATGCGATTGTTTCATGCTCTTTTCTTGCTTCATGCCATGCCAAATAAGTTTTGTTTATTCATGCCACAGTTAGCGAGTTTTTGTTTTGCCCTGTCCATAGTATACGCTGGATGTTAGTTTTTGTCCAAATTGTGCCTTCGCCTTGTGCGCATTTTTTTTTTTTTTGGTACCTGTTTGAGAGTGATTATTAAATATGTTCCTACCTGCTACCATTGTCCGGAAAAGTCCGTTTGCGTCCTGGGAGAATAATCCTCGCAGTAAGCTGCGAAAACCCCCACGTCATGACAAAGGCTTCTTTTTTCAAAATGGTGCATGACATGCTGCTCGCTACTATAAATGGCCAATTTATGTTGACTTTTAGAAAACAGAAGATTAATATGTAGTCATATTTTGTAATGTTAAGGCTTCTTTTTTCAAGATAGTGCATGATATGCTGCCCGCTACAATAAATGGCTTATTTCATGTTGACTTTTAGAAAACAGAAAAATAGTATGGAGTCATATTTTGTAATGTTAAGGCTTCTTTTTTCACGATAGTGCATGACATAATGCTCGCTACTATAAATGTCTTATTTCATGTCCACTGTATAGCAGAGGAGCTGATTTTATGCGCAGCAGTCACCATGTTTACATGCGTTGAACAAGCTAATAATTGTAAAGCAGGGCTCTAAGAACCCGCAGCAACATTTGCGTCAATGAACGCTCACAAAGTCTTTGATTTATTCCAACAAGAACATTTTCCAGAGGTATCAGGTTTAATTTGACTTAGCGTTGGCCCTGAGGCTCTTGGCTCATTCAGTTAGAGAAATAAAACAACAACAAAAATGATTGAATTGTGTTAACCGAGGCAAAAGAGGCACTTTTACTGGCTGCACATTTTTGTTTGGAGGCTGACAACCTGCAGGCTTGGAATTCACTGACATGCTAATTAACGTGAACAACGATGCTTTTCGGCCTTAAACGCATCTTGAGGAGCTAATTGTTTGCACCAAACGAGCATTGTCTGCTTCTTTAATGACTTCCCGACTCGCCATGGTGTTTAAAGGCCTACTGAAATGCGATTTTCTTATTTAAACGGGGATAGCAGGTCCGTTCTATGTCATACTTGATCATTTCGCGATATTGCCATATTTTTGCTGAAAGGATTTAGTAGAAAACGTCGACAATAAAGTTCAAAACTTTTTGGTCGCTGATAAAAAAGCCTTGCCTGTACCGGAAGTAGCAGACGAGTAGCGTGACGTCACAGGTTGTGGAGCTCCTCACATCCGCACATTGTTTACAATCATGGCCAACAGCAGCGAGAGCGATTCGGACCGAGAAAGCGACAATTTCCCCATTAATTTGAGCGAGGATGAAAGATTCGTGGATGAGGAAAGTGAGAGTGAAGGACTAGAGGGCAGTGGGAGCGATTCAGATAGGGAAGATGCTGTGAGAGGCGGGTGGGACCTGATATTCAGCTGGGAATGACTAAAACAGTAAATAAACACAAGACATATATTTACTCTATTAGCCACAACACAACCAGGCTTATATTTAATATGCCACAAATTAATCCCGCATAACAAACACCTCCCCCCTCCCGTCCATATAACCCGCCAATACAACTCAAACACCTGCACAACACACTCAATCCCACAGCCCAAAGTACCGTTCACCTCCCCAAAGTTCATACAGCACATATATTTCCCCAAAGTCCCCAAAGTTACGTACGTGACATGCACATAGCGGCACGCACGTACGGGCAAGCGATCAAATGTTTGGAAGCCGCAGCTGCATGCGTACTCACGGTACCGCGTCTGCGCATCCCACTCAAAGTCCTCCTGGTAAGAGTCTCTGTTGTCCCAGTTCTCCACAGGCCAATGGTAAAGCTTGACTGTCATCTTTCGGGAATGTAAACAATGAAACACCGGCTGTGTTTGTGTTGCTGCAGCCGCCCGCAATACACCGCTTCCCACCTACAGCTTTCTTCTTTGCGGTCTCCATTGTTCATTGAACAAATTGCAAAAGATTCACCAACACAGATGTCCAGAATACTGTGGAATTTTGCGATGAAAACAGACGACTTAATTGCTGGCCACCATGCTGTCCCAAAATGTCCTCTACAATGCGTGACGTCACGTGCCGGCGTCATCATACCGAGACGTTTTCAGCAGGATATTTAGCACGAAATTAAAAATTGCACTTTAGTATGCTAACCCAGCTGTATTGGCATGTGTTGCAATGTTAAGATTTCATCATTGATATATAAACTGTCAGACTGCGTGGTCGGTAGTAGTGGGTTTCAGTAGGCCTTTAAATGTGCCTTCGAGGCCGAGTTCAGAACCGCGGTCCGGTACGCCATTTAAACTGAAGCGCACCAAACTTCCCTTGCAAGCGGAGCGAGAGCATTTCTCAAGCGACGTTTGCTGCAATACTAACTGGCCCGATAGGAAGCCCGCGAGTCATAAGCTCGGAAGATTGATTTCTTTTGGAGGCCACGGCGTTCCTGATCTGGCCCAGAGTTTGCTGATTGGCCTTTGGCTCAGCTAAACGTTCCCCCGGGAGGGGTGGCGCTCCGTGCTGATGGGAAATGAAGCCATTTTAAGCTCCGTCGCTTGTAAACCTCTCAACCGAGCGAGAGAGAGAGAGAGGCGCCGCCATCTCCTAAAAGCACAGCGAGAGCGTGTCCATATTTGCAGTTTGTCCCCTAAAAGTCATGCATACTGTACACGGTTCTGCGAAGGGTCTCGACTCGTCACACGGACCAACGATAAAACGCTCTACAAAATGATCCCAGAGTGCATTTCTTCTTAAAACATTCTTAATGCCCAATTATTCATGTTTTTAGGAGGCCTTTCAGTTGAAGGTTTAGGAAAGTTCACATAATGCCATTAAAGTATCCTCAAACTAGTGTTGTCCCGATACCAATATTTTGGTATCGGTACCAAAATGATTTCGATACTTTTTGGTACTTTTCTAAATAAAGGGCACCACAAAATTTTTTATTGTTGACTTTATTCTAACAAAAAATCTTAGGGTACATTAAACATACTGCATTTTTCAGAATATAAGTCGCACCGGCCGAAAATGCATAATAAAGAAGGATAAAACCATATGTAAGTCGCACTGGAGTATAAGTCCCATTTTTTGGGGAAATGTATTTGATAAAAGCCAACACCAAGAATAGATATTTGAAAGGTAATTTAAAATAAATAAAGAATAGTGAACAACAGGCTGAATAAGTGTACGTTCTATGAGGCATAAATAACCAACTGAGAAGGTGCCTGGTATGTTAACGTAACATATTATGGTAAGAGTCATTCAAATAACTATAACATATAGAACATGCTATACAATTACCAAACAATCTGTCACTCCTAATCGCTAAATCCGATAAAATCTTATACGTCTAGTCTCTTACGAGAATGAGCGAAATATTATTATTTGATATTTTACGGTAATGTGTTAATAATTTCACACATAAGTCGCTCCTGAGTATAAGTCACACCCCTGGCCAAACTATGAAAAAAACTGTGACTTATAGTCCAAAAAATACGGTATGTTTCTTATTGCAAGTTTGTCCTTAAATAAAATAGTGAACATACAACTTGTCTTTTATTAGTAAGTAAACAAACAAAGGCTCCTAATTTAGTCTGCTGACATATGCAGTAACATATTGTGTCATATTCCATTCTATTATTTTGTCAAAATTATTAAGGACAAGTGGTAGAAAATTAATTATTATTCTACTTGTTCATTTACTGTTAATATCTGCTTACTTTCTCTTCTCTTTTAACATATTCTGCCTACACTTCTGTTAAAATGTGATAATCACTTATTCTTCTGTTGTTTGGATACTTTACATTAGTTTCGGATGATACCACAAATTTAGGTATTGATCCAATACCAAGTAGATACAGTGCACTTTTTAGAAGCGGTATAGTACCGAATATGATTCATTAGTATCGCGGTACTATATACCGTACAACCCTACCGCAAACAGTGGTACATGCATCCCTAGTGGTTCACTAGCTCCATCTAGCGGTTCTTAAACTCTTATGTGCAATTGATATTTTTTTATTCATTATTAAAAGACAGTGTTTTATTTTCCGATATTCAAACACAGTGCTACTGTTCAAACTGTGTGTAATGTTACAGTGGTCAAACATTAAATATATTTAAAAACGTCTCCCTTGTTTTTAATGACCACTTATGTGTATGTGTATGCATATATATATATATATATATATATATATATATATATATATATATATATATATATATATATATATATATATATATATATATATATATTCATTCACTTCAAAAAAGCTTGACAACCACTGCATTTACCTAATACCAAGAAAAAATAGAATATTAATACAACCATTATTTTAAATTGTGGAATTGCAATTGTGACGAAATTTGACAAAAAAACAACTCTCCAGTAATCCCTAGTGAAAAGTAAAACAACATTTTTAAAAGGGGACAAGCGGTAGAAAATGGATGGATGGATGGAATGTGTAATTCTAATTAGATTTGTTTTTCTATTTTTATAAAATAAGAAAAATCATGATTATGCAATAAATATAAATTTTAAAAAATATGTATACCCAGGTATGTATGTATATATATATATATATATATATATATATATATATATATACACACAGTATATATATATATATATATATATATATATATATATACATACCTTAGTTCATTAATAATTTCACAATAATATATTTTTTTAAAACGCTAATGAAAATTTATAGTCATGCATGTGAATTTATGACTACAAATTAAAACAATGAAGATAACATATTACAAATGGGATATTATCATTGTATTATTATATAATAACAATGGTTGTAGAAAAACACATTAAAATTAAAGTGAAAATTAAAGTGTCATATTAATTCTACATGATAAATATTAAAAATGTTGACAATGTGAAGAGGTCATTGTTAAGACGAACACATAGCAAATATGCAATGTGCTCTTACAAATGTCAAATAATAAAAAAGTTACATTAGTCATATAAAACTGAGACTGTGCAAT
>NC_084563.2:18639598-18642098 GCF_033978685.3 Nerophis lumbriciformis | reverse complement strand
GTTAGCATGCTAGCATTAACGTGCTAGCTTTTTGAGCTAATTTTGCACCGTTTACCTTACAGTCATATAACTTCGTATATGACACTTGTTAACTCTTAGCATGCTAACATTAAAGTGCTAACTTTTTTTTTTAGCTATTTTTACATTTTTTACTGAAATTCCACAGCCTTACACCTTAGAGTTATATAACTTGGTATGTGACACAAGCTAACTGTTAGCATGCGCACCTTAGCTTGCTAACATGCTAACATTAGCATGCTTACTTTCTTTCTTTTTTTTTTTTCATTTTATTTACATCCAGCGTCAGACATTCCTATCCATTACATCATATTCACATGAATCATAGATCTATTGTCTGCCCTAACTGTCAAGATATTTTTGTTTATATCCCACCCATACACCCCACTCCCCCCCAAAAAGAAAGAAACAAAAAAAACAACGTAATATCTACAAATACATCAATTAAATAAACAAAACAAAAAAAAGACAATTAAAAAAATAAATACATAAATAACACATTAATAATAATAGTAATCAGAAATAAAATAAAATATAAACAGATACATATATATACCCACACATACATGTATATAAATATATACCAGTGACGTGCAGTCACTAGAGGCAAGTGAGGCGGGGCCTCACCTGCCATCATGGAAAGAAAAAAAATGTAAAAAGAAAAAAAAAAGTATTAAATTGTTATATGTATCCAGTGATTATACTATAAAGTTATTTTCCATTTAACTTCACCAGTTTTAGATTATTTTTATTCAAAATGGCTGAATTTTCACATTTGCCGTTCAAATACTGAGAAGAGACGGTGCGATGAACAGCAGCCAGTTGAGGCACGTCACTCAGTTGTGCTTCAACATGGATTGCGGACTCGGCTAACTGCTGGTCTTGCTGTGCAGTGAGACCGTATTGCTATATGAACTATATTATACATTTCCATAGTTTAGTTAGCTGACGTATATAATGTACAATGTATTTTGTCAACAACTGTATGTGTGTAACGTATTTCTTGTGCTGAGCGATCATAAAACGGCTGCAAAAGACGCACTGGCTGAGGCTCGCCTCCTGCACCCCCGCCGTAGAATTTGCACCCCCTGACGGGAGTGTTATGTCAACTAAAGCCCACACTTAAACTTTCCACGTTCAAGATTGAATCTATTTAAAAAAGTTATTTCATAAGAAGCCAAAAAGTGCAAAAACAATAATGTTCGTGTTGGAGGAGTTGTGAATGACTGCAGAGCCACAACATTAGGTACACCTGCAAAATGCAGGTGTACCTAATTCACAACTCCTCCAACACGAACATTATTGTTTTTGCACTTTTTGGCTTCTTATTAAATAACTCTTGTAACCTATTTTTATGGGCTTTCCTCTTTGTGATGTTAAGTTCCTGTTATGCGCTGTTATACAGTATATGCCTTGAGCTTTTATTTTGAAGGCGCTAAGAGCGGGATTTTGACACGTTGGAGTGGAGCGGAGGTTTTTGAAAGAAGGTAAAAAAAGTGGTCCTCGTGTAAACTGGAGCCTCCGTGTTTGTTATTTTGTAGTTTCATACAGTATAGGCGACATTTATAAACCCTTGGTTACACTTTTTTAAATAGATTCAATCTTGCACGTGGAAAGTTTAAGTGAGGGCTTTAGTTGATATAACACTCTCGTCAGGGGGTTCATTAATCCAGCACAACAGCGGCGCATTTATAAGTAAAGGTAAGACCATAATAACGTTTTTTTTTTTTTAAATGTGCTTTTTTGTGTGCTACAGTTTGTATGTGTAAAGTTAAAGTTAAGTTTAAGTACCAATGATTGTCACACACACTAGGTGTGGTGAAATTTGTCGTCTGCATTTGACCCATCCCCTTGCTCACCCCCTGGGAGGTGAGGGGAGCAGTGGGCAGCAGCGGCGCCGCGCCCGGGAATAATTTTTGGTGATTTAACCCCCAATTCCAACCCTTGATGCTGAGTGCCAAGCAGGGAAGAATGCTGGTATGAGCTTTTACACATAACCCGTTAACTGCTGCCAATCAAATGGTGAATAAGATACTCTTTAGGGTTCATATGTTTGTAAATCTGACTGTGACGAAGTCAGTGCCTCACCAGCCATCAACCTCACCGCACGTCACTGATATATACACACATATATACAGTTCTTTCTGAGCTAGTTTTGCAACCGTTTACACCACAGTCGTATAACTTGGTATGGGACATGTTTTACCTGTTGGCATGCAAACGATAGCACGTTAGCGAGCTAACTTAAGCTTGCTAACCTTTTTCATGTAATTGTACACTTTTTTTCCTATTTCCGCAGCCATACAAATTTGAGTTGTATAACATGGTATATGAAACATGCTGACTGTTATCATGCTATCGTTAGCATTTTTATGTAAACATGCTACTGTTTTAGGCTAGCTCTGTGGCTCGGTACTACCTAAAACTCACGGATTCAGACCTTCGGCACCATCTAATAAGTAAAATGGTAAATGGGTTATAC
>NC_084563.2:18632098-18634598 GCF_033978685.3 Nerophis lumbriciformis | reverse complement strand
GCACTAATAGTTGTTCGACAACTTCCCCACCCTTAGCTTTTGCACTTCGGTACAACAGACCCGCTTTTACCAAAAAATGAGGATAAGACATCACACTCACCCCAGAGACCAGTTGACCGTCTATGGTGGTGATGCTTTGGCGGGCCATTTCCAGGTTGGGGTCAGCCCATTGGGCTGTGGCGTACTCGCCTTGAGGAGGATCCCCCTCGACCGGCATGAGCGGGAACTCAGAGAAGGGGTCTTCACTGGCTGGAGGGGTCTCTCCCCCACTGGTGTCTCTTTCAGATGCTCCACTTCCTGGTGAGGTTCCTCTAGGTGCTCGGAAGGTGGGGAATGCGGTCCGCGGGGTCGAGGCTGCGGGGCGCCGGTCTCTTTGTCTTGTTTGTCGGGGAGGCTGTGGGCGGCGGCGGCCTGGGTTCCAATACCGCTGGAAGAGGACACAATCCGTGCCTATCAGCAGAGGGACAGGTAGGTTGGGGACCACCCCAGCAGCCACAATGGCTTTTCCACGGGGGGTCTGGACCCGGATATGGCTGACCGGGTAATGGCGGACATCACCATGGACGCAGGTGACCGGGATGGTGTCTGCGCCGACAGGACCAGCGTAGTCAGCCCTCACCAAGGTGACGACGCTGCCAGAATCAATCAGGGCATGGCCGTCTGTACCTCCCACCCGCACTGGTAGGGTGGCATGGGGTCGGCTGGTGTCCCCGGTGTGCAAGCAAGGTCGGTGGACACCCGAGCTGGCGGCAGAGGGCATTGAGACGTCTCGGTCCCGTTCCGGACAGGCCCAGGAGGTGTGGCCTTCTCGCCCGCAGACATTGCACCTTCTGGGGGGTCGGGCCAACCTTTCCGGTGGGTTACTATCCCTTGGGGCATTACGTGGAGGAGATCGCCGGCGTTCACGGCCCATCCTTTCAGCAGGGGTGGGGCGGCTTGGCTCAGCTCTGGTGGTTCGGAGCATCTCGTTGCTAACTTGGTAGTTCTCCAACAGAGCTACCAGAGAATCCAGGGAGGTGGGGCTCACCTGCGCAGCATACTTTCTGGCATCGGGCGGAAAAGCTCGAATACACCGATCAATCACCAATCTTTGGATCCAGGGTGTCTCCCCGCCACTCGTCAGCCAGCCCTGGGTAAGACGTAGTAGTTCTGCAAGCTGGGCCCTGGGCGGCTGGCTGGCACAGTAGGCCCAGGCGTGGTATCGCTGAGCTCTAGCTGGTAGACTGTACCCATGACTTGCTAATATGGCGGCCTTGAGCTTGGGGTAGTCTCGTGCGTCCTCTGCTCGCAGGTCACGGCAGGCGTGCTGGGCCTCCCCAATGAGGAACGGGGCAATTATTCCTGCCCACTCACAGTGCACTCGAAGAGCTCCAAATAGGCTTCAACGTCGTCATCGGGGCCTTGTTTGGTGAGGACTCCCCCCGGGGCTCGAACCACTGCTTCGTCTTTGTCGACCTTCTTGAGCAGTTCCTTCATCGCATTCTGCAACTCCGCCTGGCTTTGCAGGAGCGCCCTTACTGCTTGCTCCATACTGTGGTTGGGGAGGGTCTTCTATACCCGCATTCTCCACCAATTTGTGATGTGCGGTCACAAACCAACCTCCCAGAGACAGTTCTGTTAGGGTTCAAACGCAGCAGCGTTGCTTTATTCAGTCACTTTTTTGGAATGCAAGTTAACTTAAATTCCTCCTGGTTGGGGCTTTCATTTAAACAAACAAATTATCACATTCCTCATGCCTTGATCAGGTCTCCTAAATTGCCTGGAACATATAGCAGAGAAATCTCTGATCAGTGCAAAGTTCAATAAAACACAGCATTCAATGAATCAAACATCTTACACATTTAGCAGACTAATTTACAAACTACATTTCAGTGGAGCAACACACTTACCGCCCGATGGAAGCAGACCTTTCCCAGCAGGGAGCCAGCCACACAATGAGTCAAACACTGAGGTGCTATTTAAATCAAACACAGTGATTGCCAACCTGACACAGCTGCCTTGGGGCAGGTGGCCACACATCAGCCTGATTGAGGATAAAATTAGGGATGTACTTGCCTTCAATGACCACACCTAGAGAGTGGCGTAGTTTGACCGCCTGGTGCATGCTTTCATTGGGATGGCTGGCCCTCCGCCTAGTCTCACCTGTTCGGAGGTATTGTGATGCTCCACAATATATATATATATATATATATATATATATATATATATATATATATATATATACACATACATATATAAATATATATCTATATATATATATATATATATATATATATCTATATATATCTATATACACACACATGTACATCTACATATATGTGTTTATATGTATATACTGTATATCTATATATATCTATATCTATTTATATCTATATATATATACACACACACACACACACACACACACACACACACACAGACACACACACACACACACACACACACACACATATACTGTGTATATAGATACACATATATAAATATATATATACACACAAAT